>NC_071398.1:5490632-5525327 GCF_022682495.2 Desmodus rotundus
ATCCCTATTAATGGGCGGGGTGGGGGGGCCTGGAGAATTTAAAATACATGCCCCAAAGGTGGCTACTGGCGCTTAACAGTTCTAAAAAAGTACAAAAGCATCAAAGATGATAGTATTCAGCCTAGAAGTTCTGTACTTAATATAAAGTTCACACTGTAGAAAGTGCCGTCACAATACACAGCAAAACCTGGGTTTCGGAGTCATGCTTTTCCAGCCCTAAAGTGCCACTGCGTACACACCTCACGCACACACCGCACACCACACCGCCGAGCACTGTCACCCTGCACCACCACACCTGACGGGGAAGCACACCGAGGGGCGGGGCCGGGGGTCTGGGCTCCCTCGTTAATGCTTCAAAAAGGCAGGCTTCTCACACTCCTACCAGGTGTTTCAGAACAAAATACCTAGTCTTTGTGTTGCTTTTCATGAGAGCCAGAGCAGACCACAAAACAGGTGGGAATGAACTGAAATACATTTCGCTGCTGGAGCAAGGTCAACAGAGACCTCGTACACTACGTCAGCATGCTTGGTTCTCTACAGTACCTGTGAAAGCTTTGCCAAGGAGTTAAAAATCCCAGTTTGGATTCTAAGCAGCACTGATGGCAAGCACTGAGTGGTAGGAAAAAAGGCAGACGAGATAAGTAAAAATAAGGATACTGAAGAGATTAAGGAAAAGAGCCCCATAATCTAGCATGCATTAAATGATGCTGTTAAACAGTTTGCGAAAAGAGTTTCAATACAGCAGACTAACCTCAGTGGGCACCTCGGTCATTAGCTACGTCTTGGAGACGGCGGATTAAGGCAGAATGATTTTCTGGGCAAATTCTTTTGGCAGGTGATTCACTTCCATCTTCCAAAACAATCCCTCTCTTTTTGGTTGGAGTTTCTCCCGTCCGTATCATACTGTTAATCTCTCTTAGTCTCTAGAGGGAAAAATAGATACAAAAACTTTAAAGTGCTGATACATATAGATTTAGTGTTAAGGTGAAGTACCTCAAATGAGTTAAGTTTAAGGTTTACCTTACGGAGTCTGAACATCTTCATAAACAAAACTAAATTATACAGCCTTGCAATTTCACTTCTCAGCTGGCAGAGACTGATGGCTGTCTGGGGTGGAGGAAGAGCAGCTCCCTTTCCTAGCAAGCTCTAGGGGTTACTTCTTGTGTGCTTTCCCTCTACAAGTTACCAACCATGACATCCCCATGCCACGTATAATCAGCTCCAGTTTGTTCGGTCTGGCAGTCCTTCTCAACTGGAGTTTCACAAGAGAAGCCAGCCTTGATTCCCTACAGCATCCTTGTCAGTGATTTATTCGAGTGGTCCAGAACATAATGGTCCTCTATTATCCTGGGGAGAACTGAGAAAGCACTGTCAGAGTGCTGGAGACTGGGTCTGTTTTCAGTGCCTTTAGCATGAAGTTTCTCCAAAGCCCCAAAAGCCAGTTTATCACATTATTTTCTGGTAGTTTTTTTGATTAAGAAAATTGTTTCATGTGCTGCTTCACTTCCATGTGTTCTGCTGGAAAGCACACTGAGCACAGTCACATGCACTTGAACAAGAAGCTGCCTTAGACCTCCCACATCACTGTCTGTGGGTCACGTCTCTGCCTGCCACCTAGTGCTCCATGGTACGTCTGTCACGGCTTCAGCACCAGCTGTTGAAAAAATTTGTTTCTCCACCGAACTGCTTTTGCACATTTATCGAAAACTAGCTGGCCATATACAGGGTGGGGCAAAGGAGGTCCACAGTTGTTTGAATAGAAAATAACACAATGATAAGTAATACGAGAGTAAACTGTAGGCGTACTCACAACTGTGGACCGCCCTGTGCCCCGCCCCGTGTGGTCTGCTCCCGGGCTCCAGGTGCCCTGTGGATCTGCAGGCCGCTCTCACCCGCACCTCTGTCTTGAGCCCCGCAGTGTTGTAATAAGCCTTGGAATCAGTGTGAGTGCTTGGAGTTTTTCTAAAGTCCTGTTAGTCACTCAAGTTCCTCTGTATTTTCATATGTTTTGAAACAGTTAATTTATACAAATAATTCTTCTGGAATTTTGACAGGATTAGGTTTAATTTATAGATCATGTGGGAAAAATTGGAGATCTTGATACTGTTTTTCAATTCATGAATATATGTATCTCTCCATTTTCTCACTCTTTAAAAGTCCCTTCACCAAGACTCTGTCGTGTTCAGGATACAAGTCTTACACATCTCTCACCAGACTTACCTGTATTTAATTTTTTAATGCTGCTTACAGTGTTTAAAAATTCTCTGACTTCTAATTCCTCATTGCTAGTATATAGAAATAATTTGGCTTTTGCATATTAATCATGTAACCTTTGTAATCTTACCTGTACCTTTCTGTAGATTTTGTGATTTTCCTATGCAGAAAATTGTTGTGAATGGAGACAGTTTTCTTCTTTTTCAATCTGTCTTCTCTGTCTTGCCCTATTGTATGTTATATGCCAGGGCCCACAGTTACACTGTTGAACGGGAGTAATAAGAGCAGATATCCATGCCTCCTTCCTGATCTTAAGAGGGAAGACATTGTCTTTCTCCATTAAGTATGATATTAAGTATGAGGTTAGCTATAGATTTTTTAAATACATATTTTTATCAGGTTGAGTTAGTCTCCTGAGAGTTTTACCATGACAGACTGTTGGATTGTTTAAAAGATAATAGGGGTAGTAAGATTGTCCTGAGTGTTTTGGAAGTTCGTCTTTCAAAGAATTGGTTGGTACATTTCATCCTATCACATTCACTGCAACAAAGTTGGTTTTCCTCCTTCATTGCACTTTTCACGTCCATTGGGCCTGTGCTGCTATCGCTCATTTCTGGTACTGGTAACATGTCTTGTTTCTCCTGCTTAGTCTATACAGAGACATAGCAAATTTTATCTTCTCAAAACAAAAAAACCCAAACCCTTAACTTTCAATGGCCTTAATTTTCTCTGCTTTAAGATATTTTTCAGCGACTCCTGCTCTTTTTCCAGTTGCTTAGGTCATAATTTGAGACCTTTCTTCTTTTCTAATACAGGTGTACTTAGCGCTATAAATTTCTGCCTTAGCACTCTTGCTGCATTCCACAAACTTTGCTATGTTAGTTTACATTTAGTTCCAAATACTCTCCAGTTTCTTTTTTTCTTAGACTCACAGAATTATGCAATTTAGTTCCCCAAAATTTCGGAGTTTTCCAGATACCTTTGTTAGTGATTTCTAATTTAATTCCACTGTGGTCAGAAAACACATTATTTGAATCCTTTACAGAAACTGTCCCCACTGGCAGGAACCCCCCATTTCCCCCGACGGCAGGCAATCAATCACTAATAATCACTAATCTACTCTCTGCTTCTGTAGGTCTGCCCACTTGGAACATTTCCTATACGTGGAGTGACGTGATATTTATCCTTTGGTGACTGCCTTCTTTCACTAGCGTAAGGTTTTCAAGGTTCACCCGTTCTGCAGTGTGTGGCAGTGCTTTTTATTGGGGTAATAGTCCATCGTATGGATAGACATTTTCTGTATTCATTTGATGGGGTATTTGTGTTATAACCCCTTAAACTGTATGTCTTTATACTTAAAGTGTTACATATAAGCAACAGATAGTGAGCTCTTCACCCAGTGTTACCATTTCTACCTTTTAATTGGTATATTTAGACCATTTACATTTAATTGCTATTTGTTTGCTTTTTTCCTGTATGTTCTTCCCTTTTTCAGCCTTCTTTTGAAATATTTTATTTCCATTTAACTCTTTATCTACTTGGAATTTATGTGGTTATCAGATGAAAATCTAGTATTAGAGGAAGTATCAGTCATTTCCTCCAACTCCAGTTGCTTTTTGGGACTATTATTAGAGTAAACCTATGCAATAGTTGGAAGAAAATTCATTTTTTAATATTTTATCTTATTATTTAGAAACATTAGTTATGTATCTTCATTTATTCCAATCTTTTAAAATATAATTCAAGTTAATTTTTCTGCAAAGATAAATTTATTACAAGGCATGTGATACTTTGCTGCTATTATAGGAAAAGTTTTTCTATTATATATATTTTTTCTATTATATATATTTTTAAGATTTTATTTTTAGAGAGTGGGGAAGAGAGGGAGAGAAACATCAAGGTGTGGTTGTCTCTCATGTGCCCCCTACTGGGGACCTGGCCTGCAAACCAGGCATGTGCCCTAGACTGGGAATCAAACCTGTGACCCTTTGGTTCGCAGGTCCACGCTCAATCCACTGAGCAACACCAGCCAGGGCCTATTATATTTTCTAACAGCTTTTCTGCTTTACTTGTTCTCCCAACTTCCTATTTTAAAAGATTTCAAGCTTACAGAGCAGTTGGACAAATAGCATACTGCCTACCCATTTATGGTCATCAACGTTTACCTCATTTGTTCTCTATACTCTTCTAGTTGAACTATCTGAAAATAAGTTACTGACATTGGAACAGTTCACCTCTGAATACTTCAAGTATATTCTCCGGCATAACCCAGTACCATCATCAATACCAAAGAAATTTAACAGAAATTTTAGAACTAGTAACACTGAAGTCCATGTTGACTTTTCCCACTTGTCCCCAATGTGTCCTTACAGTTGAGTTTTGCTATGTAGCATCCATTGCATTTGGCTGTCACGTGCGTGTCTTTACAGTTTGCTTCTCTCCATACAGTGCCCTCCCACCACCTGCCCCTTCTCACAATACTAACATCTTTTAAGAATGCAGGCCTGCCCTGGCCGAGAGCTCTGTCAATTGGAGCATCCTTGCATACACCATAAGGTCATGGGTTCGATTCCCAGTCAGGGCACATACCTGGGTTGCAGATGTGATTCCCCCAGTTTGGGCACATATGGGAGGCAACCAATTGATGTTTCTCTCACCTCTCCCCAATCAATAATAAACAATCCTCAGGTGGAGGAAAAATACCCTCCAGGCCATTTGTTTAATGGGTGTTTCTTTCTAAGCAATCTTTATAAAGACAGACCTCACCGGAGGGCCTTTAAAATCCAGTCACACTCCTTATTCAGTGATTCTTCCTAATTACATTTCCTTTCACACCTCAGCAACTTCTCATCCATTAAGACCTGATTCGAGGCTCCCTCCCTGTCACAGACTAAGGCAGACGCTGCACACAATCTATGCTAACATGACCACCACACTGCACTGGGACAAAATGCCCCCTTCTCCCCTCAAGTGAAGAAGAGAGACTGCCTGTTGCAGAAACAGGCGCTCAGTGATTAGGGAAAGAAAATTTGGATCTCTAAACAAAAATTTTATAATTTTACAAATGGAATAAATGCAAAATCCCAGGCTTACACTACAATGTTTAAAGTGCACAAACAGGAAAAATCCACATCCCTTAATCAATTTCCAACTCAAATTCTCCCCTCAAATCTCTGATTTTGGCTCTATTAGGACTTAAGTGTTCACTTTTTAAAGATTTTATTTATCTATTTTTAGAGAGAAGGGAAGGGAGGGAGAAAGGAACAGAGAGAAACATTGATCTGTTGCCCCTCCTCACATGGCCTCAACTGGGGATCTGGCCCACAATCCAGGCACATGCCCTGACCAGGACTCGAACTAGCAACCTTTCAGTTCACAAGCTGGTGCTCAATCCACTGAGCCACACCAGCCGGGGCCTAACTGGTCATTTTCCCCTGGCAGTTCCCATCAACCCTGCTTCTAGAATCTTAAGCACTCTGGAGTTAGGAAAAGCCAAGATGTATGTCAGGCTCACCTTTGCAGGACTATTGCTGAAGTAGTAGAAAATCTTTTCTCGAGGAGAAAATATTGTGTCATTTTTATGCGGGGAAATGTAGATAGCATGATTTTGAGACAACTGTATTCGGCGAGGGGAGCCTGTTCTTATAAACGGATAGGGAGAGAGTGGAGGAGCATCCGCCTGTCAAAAAAAAAAACAAAACAAAACTCAGTATTTCTTAGAAAGCTAAACAAAAGTTCTAACCAGGTATTTTTTAAAAGTGGGTGTTTTTATTGTAAGAGTTAAGAGATATAATAAATCATTAGCTTGATGAATGGTAAATAGTGACAGCGACAAGTAAGCCTAAAGAAAACCACACGAACAGCAAACGTGTAAGAGCTCACTGGGTGCCGTCCCTCTCTCGGGCACTCCCGGTGCAGTATGTCGTCTAGTCCTCACAACCACCCTGGGAGGGGGGACTCCTCTCATCCCCGTTTCACGTGGGAGAAACAAAGGGCACAGGGCAAGTTCCCTCGCACGGTCCCCACAGCCGCTGAGTTCCGGACAACGGGAAACCACGCCTGCTCTCTCGTACTGTAATCTGTAGGGAGCCCAAATACCGTCGTATTCTTGTTTAACGCTACAGGACGATATAGGCTGTATTACTCAAATGATTTATCAGACTTAACAAGAGAATTATTTGTAAAAGTAGTTTACAAATGGAGTGGCTTGAAGAGAAGTGTTCCTTATCCCTCTCAAGTGAAAGAAACTGTGAAATGATCCCCATCAAACTCACTATGTTTGCCTGTGAGTACTTCATGGCAAATGACTTAATTTGCTTTATGTAGATGTTGTTGTAGAACTGAATGAGGTCGCCCCTCTCCTCCTCCTCCAAGTCACTGTTGGCGCCTGTGAGACGCGTAGGTGTTGGAGGCGCACTGCTGGGCTGTGGGACAGGCAAGGTGCTGCTGGACCTCATGACAGGACTGGAGTCTCTGCTGGCTGCAGCAGGGAGAACAGACGGTGTTAGAGAAGGCTGCTGATGCAGACTGTTTTTAAAAGGAAAGTTCAGTCGGATACGGGCACACAGCTACCTGCTCTACTTGTGCTACGGCAACAAATGGCACTTAATTCTTCACGTGAGGGAGCACAGCACAGGTGCGACAGTAAGTGCCACTGTCACCCCCAGGCCGTAAATGGAGGAAGGCATACTGAGTAGTGTTCACTGGTAAGTTACAGAGAATTTTCTAGGACCTGAGCCCTGCACTAAGTGGTGCACAGAAACAGTTAGGGACGGAGTTTCCATAGCGTGGTTTCAGTTCACACGCCAGACCCTGACGTGCCAGGTTCCTGCCCAAAACCTCTAAGTCCCCTGGAGAAAAACCTTCTACACCGTTTGCCTCAAAGCTATGGGAGGAAGGGCAAGCAACTTTGCCACTAAATTCAGAGTTCTGTTTATTATTCCAGCAAATTCTTTGCCAATAAAACAGTTTCCTTCGTAATAGTAATCCTCGGTTTTCTAGGCCTGAAAGGTAAGAGCAGCCCCTGACTGGGGCGTGCACACCCCCACGGCAATCCCACTTACTCCTGTCTTTTAGCTCTGTTGGCGAGTTCTGGTGGCTCCTGCTGTCACTGCCGCCGGAATCCCTTCTTTTCTTTTTCCCCTTTATCAGGACACTTCTGTAGATCTTTAGAGAGGCCGTGACAAGGAGGTAGAAATTAATAATTAGTAAGTACATCCCAGGCCATATGACCTTGACATGTTACTTAGTGCTCACAACACCCCCATGTATAATAGTTATCGTCCTCAGGGGAGGTTAACAAATGCAGCCAACATCATGTATCACATAACAGATTCAGGGTTTACACCTGGGGCTGTCTGGCTTGAAATTCCAAGTACTGCCCACAACACAGCAGTAACAGTAGCCAACCATAAAATGAAGTCATTCTAAGCCAAATACAAAGATCTCACATACCTACCTCTTTAATAGCATTAAAGGTAAAATGAGTTTTAAAATTTGATTAAATATGCTATGTTTCCTAAACCAGACAGAAAGATGACAAAGAAACCAACAACTTCCTAACTGAATTGGATGTTGGTCACTTCCTATCATTACCTTTGGGAGAAAAGAGGACTTAAACGAACGACTTCCTTTAAAGTCAAGTCTTAACTTCTTTGGCCTGGAGAAAAGGCTGCAGGTCAGCTCTGGCTAATTTTTTGTATTCATCGAAGACTCTAAGCTTTATTTTCAGCCCTGAAAGGAAATTTACTGACCTGGCTCCGGGCCTGTGGCTGAGTCCTGTAACAACGCATAATATTCTGGAAGGACTTGTCATCTTTTGTGACCTGGAAAAAAGAATAAGAGTATTTTGTGAGAGAAACTGACTTTTAGCAAAATGTTGTGTGGAACACTATAGACTTGCTCCACAGGGAAACTGGTGAAAACTGCATTTAAAAACCAGTCACCTAAAGTGTCTGGAAACGGCCCAAGGGGCACACAGCAAATGGAGACACTCTACTGAAATCTAACGTGCAGCAACAACAGGGGTGGTCAGTGGTGTGTGAGCCAAGACCTGGGACAAAACAGACAGTAACATGAAAATTCCACTGGAGGAACAGCACAGTGTTTTGCTTACTAGGGACCCAATGAAATAACGGACAACTTCTCATCAGAAATCAGGGAGGCCAAGCAGCAGTGGGGACCGTGCCAAGTGCTCCAAGTAAAACCGAGGAATCGGGTCTCCAGCGAAGTGAAATACTAAAGAAAGTTCTTCAAACTGAAAGCGAGTGACTCCAGGGAGTAATTCAAATGCGAAGAAACCGGTCAAGATAATTACATAACTCTGAAGGCAGTACAAACTGTCTCCGTCCTTCTCACAACCGCGCGAACAGCATGTACAGAACGCATCAAAGGACCTGCAACCTAGAAATACGGACTGTGTGCCACCCGCAGCCCAAAGAGGGCGGGACCAAAGGGATGACTCCGCACGACAGCTCAGCCAAAGCAACCAATAACGACAGTCAGAAATGACAGATAAGGTCAAATAACAAAGGTGTAAATAAATATTTATACTTTCACACTATACTCCCTATCGCAGTTCCTTTGAAAGTCCAATCATATAAAATGACAGTGCGTTGTTGAATTGGTAACATTTACGGATACTATATGCACTATAATACTACCACCAGAAGGATGAAGAGGAAACAGCTATTAAAAGTAATACTTTAACATCTCACTGGAATGAAGTTAGTATAAAACTGAAGCTGAAGATGTATGTGTATGTAGGGGTTCGGGGAAGTGGGGAGATGGTCAAAAGGTACAAGCTTCAGTTATAAGTGAATTCTAGGGATTAGAGAGCTAACATAGAGCGTGTCATACTGTGAGTGTCATTAACAGCAAAATACAATATTATATACTTGAAAGCTGCTGGGAGAAAATAAAAGTTACTAAAGAGGGACATTTTATAATGATAAAATGTGAAAGAGAGAAGACTCAATTACTAAGAAAATAATTTGATAAAGAAAAAGAAGACTATAAGGGAATATTATGAACTGTGCTCCAACAAATTAGCGTGGAGGAAATAGACAAAATTCCTAGAAAGACACAAACTGCCAAAACTGATTCTAGAAAAAGATAACGTGAACAGAATCATGACAAGAAAAAGAACCCTTCATCAATAAACTGCCCACAAAGAGAAACTTAAGGCTCCAGTGCCTTTGCTGCCGAGGTCCACCAGACATTTGAAGAACTAATACCAATTCTTCACAAACTCTTTCGAAATGCAGAAGGAGCCCTTCCCTGTGAATTATGACCCTATGCCCAAGGAAGATTTACACCAGGAAAGCAAGCAAGGTTGGTTTAATGTATGAAAATCAATCAGCAAAACTTAAAACCAGGATAAATCTTTACAACCTTGGATCTGTCCATGCATTCTTAGACATTATGCCAAAAGCACAAGCAGTGAAAGAAAAAAGTCTTCATCAAAATTAAAATTTTTTATGCTTCAAATAATGCTATCAAGTGAAAAGGTAACACAATGAGAGAAAATATTTGCAAATCACATGTATCTCATAAGGCAGTTGCATCCAGAACATGTAATACCTCCTACAATTTGACAACAAAAAGCAAACAGTCCACTCAAAAATGGGCAAAGGATTTATACATACTTCTCCAAAGACATACAAATGAGCAATAAGCAAGTGAAAAAGTACTCCGCCTATCATTAGTCGTCAGAGAAATGGAAATACCACAGTGAGATAGTTCTTCATACCCACTGGGATGGCCAGGCTCAGAAACTCAGGTAAGGGCCAACAAACACAATAAAAGCCGTCAGGATCATGAGTCCGTAGGGAAACAGAAAACCAAACCGCAATAAGGTACCAGTCGATACACACTGGGATGGCTAAAGTAAAAACTATGCTGCCCTGGCTGGTGTGGCTCAGTGGACTGAGCACTGGCCTGCAAACCAAAGGGTCACAGGTTCAACTCCCAGTCAGGGCACATGCCTGGGCTGCAGGCCAGGTTCCCAGTAGGGGGCTTATGAGAGGCAACCACATACTGATGTTTCTCTCCCTCTCTTTCTCCCTCCCTTTCTCTAAAAATAAGTAAATAAAATCTTTAAAAAGAAAATGGAAAACAAGTTGGCAAAGATGTAGACAAACTGGAATTCTCATGCACTGCTGTGACAGACAAAATGGCAGTTCCTCAAAAAACTGAACACAGAAACAATGTATGACCCAGCAGTGCCACTTCTGGGTACACACATGAAAGAGCTGAAACCAAAATGCGAAAAGACACTTTTATCCCCATGTTCACAGTAGCATTAGTCACAACAGCCAAAAAGTGGAAACGTCTCAAGTGTCCATCAATGATGGGCACACAAAATGAAATCTACCCATACAATGAAATATTATTCAGCCTTAAAAAGAAAGAAAATGATCACTCATACTAAAACATACATGAATCTAGAGGACATGCTACTAACAAACGAGTCCCAAAAGGACCAATATGCACACTTCCACTTCCGTGAGGCACGCACACAGTCTACACACAGTCTGCTTCGTTCAATCAGAGAGAAAGCAGGAGGGTGGTTACCAGGAACCGAGGAGAACGAGACTGGAGGGAAATCACTTAATCAGTAAGTAGTTCCACTTCGCAGGGATGGAAATGTTTTGAATCTAGATAGAGGTGGTGGGTGTGTAACACTGTGAAAGTACTGAATGCCGCTGAATTGTTCGTTTAAAAATGGCTTGTTCTGTTACATGTATTCCCCCTCAAGTAGTTAAAAAACAAAGTCTGATAACAAAGTGCTGATGAGAACGTGGAGCCATCAGGACTTCCATTCTCAGCTGGTGGAAATGCAAAATGGCGCAGTGACTACTGAAAACAGTCTGGCAGTTCCTCGGTGGTTAACACGGAGTTACCATGTGACCACCTAGCAATCCACCCCCTACACCCACACTGCAATGAAAACATCTGTGCAAAAACTTGTGCACGAATCTTCACAAATAGCCAAAAATTGGAAACAATCCATTAACTGAAAAGTGGATAAACACAATCCTATGCAGTCATACTACGGAAAATGGTGTTTTACTCGGACTGCGATGATGCTTATACGTATTGTGAGTGCCCTAAAATCTACTGAGTTATTTTAAATGAGTTACATGGGGTGTGACTTGTATCTCAGTAAAGCTGTTAAAAAGGTCCTGAGAGGAAGGAAGTAGCATCGTTTTCTTTACATCCCGGGTACTCACTTTCGCCATCACGTAAATGGCGCACATTAACAACTGGTCCAGATGTCTGTCCATCATAAGCTCAGGACACTGCACTATGGAGAATTCAAAGCAGGTCCAGATTTTCTTCCTTAGGTTGTCTGAGATATCCAGCTTAACACAAAGATCCCGAAGGCGGACCCCTGCTAAGTGGTAAACCTAGTAGAGGAACACAAACGTTTCAAACTTCGTTTATCTAACACATTTCCCAAGCTCCGGACCCGGTAACGGCACGCGAACAATTACCTTTCTCAAGAAAAGTGACAACGAGCTGGTCTTCCGGGGCCTCACACTGCTGCTGCTCGGAGGTGGCCCCTGTCTCTGCTGCTGTCCACCCGAGGAAATCTGTTGAATGGCCACCTGACCTGAGACTTGCAAGGCTGCTCCTGTCACCTGTTGAGAGCTCAGGTTTCCAGCCAGGGCTTGGGCACTGAGGGGCTGGACAGAGCCAGTCACGGCTTGTGCCTGCCCCCCCACATTGACTTGGACGGGGAAGAATGTTATCCCTCCGTTTTCATTGGCAATGCCTGCAGTTTGTTACAAAGAAAAAGCACACGGAAATGTTGACGGTACAAGGTTCTCCAGGCAGGGGCTCCCAATTCCTGCCCCGCTTCACACCTTTCCCGTCTGAACGCTTGTTTCGTACCATCATTCCAGCCAAATCGCGGGTATCTTTCTAATAAATGCCAAAAAACCCCCTCGTGAACCAACCCCGCCTTCCTTACCTTGTACAGGAATGGTCACAGTTTGTCCATTGTTGGCTGTGACAGTGGCTGTTGCCATGGTGACCAAAGTCTGTCCGGGAACTGGTGTGACAGAAACAGCCTCCCCAGACACGTTCTGCACAGAGACAGCGTTGACTAGGGGCTGTGGAGGCACGCGCGCTGGTGTCCCTCTGTCGGAGGGGCTGTCGTCCACAAACAGCCGTCTTCTGGTGGAGCTGACCGTGGGGGAGCTGTACCGCTCGTACACCGCGCTTGAGGACGTTATGCCTGGGGGGAAAGAACGTGAACTGCTTCACTCAGGGAGACTGAGAGCTGAACTCCGTCCGAGCCGGTGTTAGTATTTATTAATGAGTGTTGGAAATACTTCATCATTTAAAAGCAAACAAAAATTACAGGAGTCACACCATAGCTACATTCAAATAATGAAAATTGAGGTGAACACTATTTGAGCAAAATACAGAGAGACTTTGTCTCCCAGTGCCCCTTCTTCACCCCACCTCCTGCTAATCCAAATCTGGCTTCGTCCTCCACGGCTCCAGGGTCTTGCTGAGCAAGGGGCAACTTGAAGTATTCTATTTGTCCATGGTATTTCTGACCATATTCAATTTCTACCTAACACTCACGTAAAAAGTGCTTTTACGACAAGCCCACTGCTTGAGAAGGGGACTTGATGGATTTGATATTCCTATAGTACCATCTGGGAGTATTTATTCCCCCAGTTTTATGAATCTTTGTCTTTGTCCACATACAGAAAATTACTAAAACTTGCCCTGGCTGGTGTGGCTCAGTGGACTGAGTGCCAGCCTGCGAACTGAAAGGTCGCCGGTTTGAATGCCAGTCAGGGCATGTGCCTGGGTAGAGGCCAAGTCCCCAGTTGGAGGCACGTGAAAGGCAACAGTCGATGTCTCTCTTGCACCATTGATGTTTCTCTCCCTCTCTCCTTCCCTTACCTTCTAAGAATAAGTAAAATTAAAAAAAAAAAAAAAAAGGAAATTACTAAAACTCAATAATATCCTTCAGAAAGAATGGACATAACATGTTTTGGATTGAAATAAGCTTTATTTTTTTAAACACCTTTACTGAGACAGAATTCGCATATATTTCACCCATTCAAAACTGTAATAATTCAATGGTTTTGATATATTTTTAATTGTGGTAAAATAATTAAAAATACATAAACATACACTTTAAAAATAGGAAACGTTAACTAGAGTATGCTTTTTAAAAACACTTGGTGTACCACGCATCTCCCTGGGTTCTTAGAGAAGAGCATTGCGTGGACTCTAACGCACGGAGTGTTCTCTCCCACATGCGCCCCGCGGACTTCACCGGCAGGCTTAGATGGGGTTTAACCCTCAGACGCGAGGCTTCCAAATCCACGCCCCGCTATTTTAAACAGAACTTACTTCTCCCAAGCACTCCAGAGTCGGCCCGAATTTCACTCACTCTTCTGGGGTTCAAAGGGGAGCCCGCAACGCAAACACGCTCATCTGCTCTTTCCAGGCTATGCGGGGGCACGACCTGGAAAGAATTGTTCACACGGAAGGCCACATTCAAAAAAGCATTCTGATAAAAAATACAGTAGTAACCTAAGGTAAAAAAACTATCTTGGCTCATCCGTTATTCCATCTATCACCTGGCTTTTCCACTTTCATACTGAAGTTAAATTCTGCAAGGCTTAAAAATTTCAAAACCTAGTAAGTAGACAATAAATGTAAATCAACATTCCCTACTGACTTGGAGAATTAGAAAAGCAAGCATTCTAAGATACATAAACTTGATTAAGAATTCAAGACAGAACCCCGACTTCTTACTCTGTCACTGGAAACTTGGGGCAATCCCAAGCCATTTCTGATTCTCATGTCCTAGCGGATATGGGGTGATGAGACCCCATTAAACCCAGACGCTGCCCTCCCACCCCGCACAGGGGAGACTCTTACTGCTCCCTGGGAAAGAGGACCATGGGTACACTAGCTATCCATGTACTTGCATTGCAGAGAGGTGTTAAGACACTTTCACAAACCTCTTCACAAGTAGGGACTCTGTTGTCGTTGTCTCTAATTCTGTCCCAGAGTGGGGACTCTGATTTCCACGCCAAATGATCCAAGATCTGCTCTTCAATCTGATTGAGGTGTTTTACCACCTCTCTGCAGAGGCCGTCTTCTGCCCTAATGAACACTTCTATCACCTGAAATAAGGAAAATGCTCTGGGTTAGTCATGATTAGTGTGCTTTTACAAAAATTGTTTAAGTATAAAAAATGGGTAAATTTAATTTTTTACATATTTATAAGTACAACAAAGACAATTTATTAAAAAATTACAACTTTAAATAATAGTACTATTTTGAAACAGCTGTTCTTCCTTTCACGGTCTTTATAAATATTTAAACTGCATGAATGAGTTATATTAA
This sequence comes from Desmodus rotundus, assembly GCF_022682495.2. NCBI lineage: Eukaryota > Metazoa > Chordata > Mammalia > Chiroptera > Phyllostomidae > Desmodus > Desmodus rotundus. The sequence goes on from NC_071398.1 coordinate 5,505,234, forward strand.
ATCATGTTAGTGCTGTATTTCAAAAATTTTTTAATGAAAGAACATGTCTTATCTGTTGAGATTGAAAACATTACTCTTTAAATTTCATATTTAAAAACTGCAGCCCTGACAGGTGTGTCTCAGTTGGTCGGGTGTTGTCCCGCAAAGCAAAAGGTCACCGTTTTGATTCCCAGTCAGGGCACATGCCTGGGTTGTGGGTTTGGTCCCAGCTGGGGTGCGTACGAGAGGCAACCGATCGAGGTTTCTCTCTCACTTCAATGTCTCTCTCCCCGCCTTTCTCCCTCCCTTCCCCTCTCTCTAAAAATATATAAGTGAAAATCTTTAAAAAAAACTGTGAACATTCAGTATGTGCCACTATAAAAATGTTTTGACTGCTGAATCTGAATTAAATTCATACACTAAATTAATATTAAGGGGACAACTACCAAATCAATGCCATAACTCTGTGCCTCATGTGAAAGCAAAGTTTTGCTTCTGAGGCACACTCAAGACTATTTACTTTCCATAAAGCTAAAAAAAGAGATTGCTATACAAGATTAGCTAGTGATGTGTTTGCTAGTTTTTAAAAACCTTCTTAAGCTCATAATATAAAAATATTCTAAAAGTCTTTATGAAATAAAAGGAATCAATTGAAGCTTTACTGAGAATAGGCCTTTGTAGGAAAATTCATATAGTTCTTAAGACTCTATTTCTTCTCTGCTCCCCAAAGAGCAGAAATTATTAAACATGTAATTAAAATTAAAAGAAATGAACTTAGATATTAAAATGAACTAGATGGCTAACAACAGGAAGTTGGTCTCATCTATAATTTCCTCGTTAGTACCAGATTTTTAAAAATACCTTATAAAAGTGATAAAATGGCACATCAAATACTTCAGTAATAAATGGAAAATTCCCAGGAGGCTTGTAAGAAAAAGTGACGACCTCCAGGCAGCAGGCCACAAGTGATCTGTGGAATGCATCTTGTTCCAGAATGTTCTGTAAAACAGTTAACATTTAGAAACATTAGCCTACTCGACCAAGACATTTCATACCCAGTCAAGTTATTCTCTGAGTTGGTGAGACGTATGTGCTCATTTTCTTACAAGAGTTTTCTTAACTTGATATTATAAGTCCATTTTTTAGCAACTTTCAAAAATCTTACATATTATGAAATATAGCCGATGCAAAAGATTCCTTCGCGAACTAAAATATACACAACACTCCGGTGCTCTGAAGGAGGAGGATCTGGAAAGGCGTTTCACAGCAGCGCTTACTAGAGGGCCACCGGCACAAAAAGGGGGCTGGAAGGCAGGTCACTTGGCTAGATGGTCATGGACCAAAAGTCAACATATTCCCTCAGGGTAACACAACCACAGATGATTTTCACATTTCCTTTTTTTCCCTTATATATTTTCCAAAATTGTACATGTTTATTATTTTTGAATTAAGTATTTATGTAGACACAAAAAGCATAGGCAGTAAGAACAAAAAATAGGTAGACTTCATCAAAATTAAGACCTTTTGTGTATCAGAAAATACTACCAATGAAGTGAAAATATTTGCATACCATATTTCTAGTAAGGGATTAATATCCAGAACATATACCCAAAAGAACGGAAAGAAGAGACTCAAATGGATACTTGTACATCCATGTCCACAATAGCATTATTCACAATAGCAAAAGGTGGAAACTCAAACGCACTTCAACAGGGGAACGGATGAACAAAATGTACTATGTACATATATAGGTGGTGTGCATGTATATATTATTCATTCTTAAAGAGGAATAAAATTCCAATACATGCTGTAAGATGGATGAACCCTGAAAACACGCTAAGTGAAATGGGCCAGACGCAAAAGAACAAATTCCCTAGGATTATATGATGTACCTAAAATAGGCAAATTCACAGAGAGAGAGAAAAGCAGAACAAAGCTTACCAGGGGCTGCAAGGGGGAGTGACTGGGGAGTCACTGTTTATGGGTACAGAAGATCAGTTTGGGGTGACAAAAAAATTCTGAAGACAATTAGTGAGTGGTGAGGGTTGCACAACATTGTAAATGGTTAGTATTAGTGAATTTTGCACTTAAAAATGCTTAAGACAGTAAATTTTATGCAACTTTTACTACAATAAAAATTTTTTTTAATTAATTTCTTAGGTGAGTATACAGGTATCCACTTACTGTCAACTTCTAAACTATAGCTACGTTTTATAATCCCTCTGCATGTGTTACAAAATTTGCCATAAAATAGCTTTTTAAATTCCTACAGCCCCATATACACGCACACACACAACAAATGTAAACAGGTACAAGGAATTAGAACAATTATTGGTCAATCTTATAATTTTCTTTAGAATGTTATTTAAAAAATTAATTAAAAATATTTTCAAGTCCTGGATGGTGTGGCTCAGTGTTTTGAGTGCCGGCCTGTGGACTGAAAGGTCGGGCGGTTTGATTCCCCATCAGGGCACATGCCAGGGCTGCGGGCCAGGTCCCCAGTAGGGGGCGTGCAAGAGCAACTGAATGATGTTTCTCTCACACATCAGTGTTTCCTTTCTCCCTCCCTTCCCATCTCTCTAAATATAAATAAAATCTTAAAAAAAAAATAAATCTTTGATGCAATTAAAAGTAATATCCCTTGTTTAAAATCAACTTACATTTCTGAACTAGTAAAATCTAGAAAAAATAATTACCTTAGCCAAAGAGGAATGGCTGAATAGTTGTTAAAGTCCTACCTAAATATCTGTTATAAATATTCAATACTTACTAAAGAATAAATAATCGATACTCAATTTAAGGCTACAGAAGGCTTGAATAAAGCCTCCCTGTTATTTAAAACTCTGGACGTTCGAATCCTGGAGGAGAGTTCTGCGGCCCACGGGGCCGCTGAGTCACGGCACCTGGCCTGAGACTGAGGGCTGGGGGCAGGCCGTGAAGGAACGGGGAGCACGGGTCTCCTCAGGCGCCAGTCTTACTCCCTCAGACCACGTGTGGTTTCTCTTCTTCACTAACGGCCTGTTTTGTCTGGGGGGGTCTTGGTGGCTGGGGCCCACAGCAAACCCCGTTTCACTGTGCTGACCAGCTGACCAGCACGGTGGCTGTTTACTCACAGATAAGTCCATGTCTCCCAGTCGTTTCTGTTCCTGCTCAGTGACGGTTTCCAGCACTTTGTAGTAAAGCATCTCCGCAATACGAAACTGTCTGCTGGCAACTTCTGCACGAACAACAAAAACAATGGTTACGTGCAAATAAATACTGTGAAAGCTGAGGGTTCATCTCATCCCCTCATCCACAAAATAAAATGCAAAAACCAACACAACTGAGTGCATGCACTTTCTACTGCTGCTATTTCAACCATCCCTACAATTCCTTATTTTTTTCCATGGTAAGTTGTATTTTTCTAAAACTGTGAAATTAAATTTTCACATAAAAAACTGTGATATCATTCCATTAAGACCCACATTTTGGGGGAGGGGGTATGTTTGAACAGAGGAACTCCATGCCAAGAGGTTTACCATTCTACTCCCATTCAGGGTTTTAACCGGTAACTTCAAACAACTCCTTGCACAGATGAGCGTGAAAACAGCTGTCCTCTGTCCTTGTTCTTAACATTCGGAAGAATCACTGTACTTCTATACTTAATATCCAGTCTACAAATGAAAACTAAGATTTTCCAAACAAAAAAAGGACCAGAAGACCAACATAATAAAGATATTAGTCTAAAATTTCTCTTATTGAGAAGGGCACAGAAACCAGTTGGTTGACAAAGAAATCAGAGAGCCATATTCTAGCCCTCAACCTAAAAGCTTATCTTTTCTTCGTATTTCTGACTCAGTTACCAAGAAAGGACTCCAGGCAGTTAAACCCAAGACGAGAACAAGAGACCGTATTAAGCTTCACCTTTAGCACAGTTACTGGAACCCTCGTCTGCCTGGGAATGCTGACAATATATTTCAGACATTTCTTTCAGTCTGTTGGCAATGGCCTGGGTCGGATCTCTAGAACATGTCCTAAAAAAATAAGAAGAAATTATCTAATTTAAAGGTCTCGCCAAGTTACAAAATGATAAACTGTTTACAACTCTGTCTTTTTACTAACCTGTAAATATAAAACACCCTGAACTCAAACTACACACCCTCCAAGTCGATCCCGGGGGCCCCATACTGTTTTAACAAAGGTGTTGGGATTCCCATTTTCAGTGAAAAAAATTTCTCATGTAAAGTCCCACCTTCTACCGCAGCAAGCTTAGCAGCCCTAACCAGTGCCCGTTTGATGTCCAGGACTGGCCCCCCACCCTGCATATCTGCAGTTACCTACCACAAAAACTGCCCCCAACTGTTTCCCCAGGGGCAGTGCAACTCCCATTAAAACTCTGGAAGAAAACAGAATGAAGGGGTATATAATCTGTACTACAGACTCATATAAACCACTACTGGCATTCTACATCTTTTCCTGCAGAACCAGATTTATTTCATTGTTTTTTTTGTTTGTTTGGTGTTTTTTGGTTTGTTGTTTTTTTTTGTTTTGTTTTGTTTTTTTTTACTAGAAAAGCAATATACATTCAGTGCAGAAGTATTATACAGATTATCACCACGTGGGCTTTTGTAACAACTGTGTTTATCTTGATCATAAACATACATATTCATTGTAAAAATGTAGCAAGCTTAGAAAATTACAAAGAAATTAAAAATCAGTTATAATCCTGCTGGAGATAGCTATTGAGTATCATATACAGACACAATTTTATTTATTAATTCACATAGGTATATTTTTACAAAAATAGGACCTTTTGGTTTTTCCTAGTATCTGTTGGTATTTAAATATCACTAATGGTATTTAAGATTAAAGAAGCTGCTACATCTGGTTAGAGATGGTAAAAAGATTTGCAAGATACTGACATTATATCAGGCTTCTAAAATGTATTCATAAATGCTTCTGTATTCTAGGTAAACAAGATCCATTTAAAAACATGCCTTAGGAAGAGGCCACACAGACATAGCCTGTGGGGTGTCGATCACAATCAAGTTTATGAAAACAGGAGCCCTCATAGAAATGTGGGGGGGATTAGTCAGCCTCGGCGTGTGATGAGCCCAACTGTGAGCGGGGCGTCACTCATGTGGGTGTACAGGGCCTTCACATACCGCCTTCACCTGAAATAAGATGGGTGCCTACAGGGGCTATGGCATCAAATCCAACTTTTAGGACTAACGACCTTTCCAGAATAAGGGTGTTTACAGAGTTTACAAAAGTCACAGTGATTTTAAATTGGTTAGGAATTTAACTGTCTACCTTGTGAAATGTGACCCACCCTCCAGAAATCTGCTCAGGGACAAGCCTCTTCATGAACGCCCTTGACAACTACCATGGTTCCCGGCCCCCTCCCTGGAACGCTGAGACAGAACATGGGTGACAGACAGTCTGGGGCTTTATTGTGCTGTGAGCCACTGACCCCCGTGCTCCGTTCAGAAAATCTGAGTGCTATGGACTGAATGCTCGTCCCCCGAATTCATGCTGAAATCCAATCCCCAGTGTGATGGTGTTTGGAGCACTTGGGAAGTGACTAGGTCGTGAGAGTGGAGCCCCCCAAATGGAATTAGTGCCCTCATAAAAGACACCCTAGAGAGATTCCTCGTCTCCTTCAGCCATGTGAGGACACAGAAAAAAGACAGCAGGAGGTGGTCCTCACCAGACACTGAATCTGCTGACACCCTGAACTTGAACTTCCAGCCTCCTGAACTGTGAGAAATTAATTTCTGTTGTTTGTAAGCTGCCCAGTCTATGGCATTCTGTTACAGCAGCCCGAACAGACTAAGATACTGAGGAAAAATTATCACCTTCTAATCAATCATACATCTCATATTGCTATGTCATCTGCAGACTAACCGTCCTCAGCATCCAACTGATTATTAATTATAATGAGTAAATGACGGCACTAACCGGTGAGAAATTACAATGAGAAATTAGGGAACAGACAACTCAAATCTTAGAAGGCAAGAAAGGCTCAAACCAACCGCAGGATCTGCTGTAGCTTCTCCCCGGGGGCGCTCCGGAGGCCCACCAGCATGTTGTGAAGACGGCCCCGGCTGTGCGTAGCCGCAGAAACCGGGGTCACACAAGGGCTGTTGTCCTTCGTGTGCCGCCCACCAGTGAGTGCGGTGGAGATTCTAAGTGCTTTGGCCTATAAAGGGAGAAAAGAACATTATTTTAGGTCAGAAAGACTTTCAATTCCTTCACAAATGAGAATCGAAGGCAATCGGACTTTGTGTTTATACTATTAACAAATTTTAGTGTTTCAAGTATCACCATTCTTGGAATTTAAACATAACACCACTAGGAGCCACCCTCTCCATGTGAAGATACGTGAAAGGACAATTTGCGTCTGAACTAACTAAAACGTTTATCTCTTCAAAGTCCAAGCCTTAAGATAAAGCACATTTCCCTACACTCCCTCCCTTAAAGCTTAAGCATGAAGGCAAAAATAAGCATTAAAAAATTAAGAATATCTCTGAGAAACAGATATTTTTCTACTGTTTTTGTAAATGCCCAAAGACTGACAAAAGAAAGCTTCAAATAAACCTGGCCGAAATGAAATCCGTGATTTCACAAAAAGTCCATCTCAGTGATCAAACCGGCCTCGAAGAGAGAGCGGCACAAACACAGCCAGACGCAGAAGGGCCGTCCTGGCCCTCCTTTACCCGCGGATGCTAAACTCTGTCAGTTGTTCCCCTTAAAGTAGACAAGGCCTCGCATAAGTTTAAGTCAACATTCTTGAATATAAACATGAAAAATATATGGTTGGATATCAAAGAATTTAAGCATGAGTACATATGTTAATAAAATATCTTTTCTAATTTTTCCAACAAACTCTTAAAGGTTAAGATAGCTTAAGAGTGTTTTTTAATATTTAAGATAAAGCATATTTCCCAATGTATTAAATGTTTTTGTTCTAGAGACAGCTGTAAAAACACCTAGCAAAAATTTCATCTGGTAACAGAACCATTCAAGTTTGAAATACAGAAAAGCACGGAAATTAACCATACAGAAAACAAATCGATATGCTTTTTCCGTCACTTAAATGCTAGAGTCCAGACCTCCACATTGTTTCAAAGAAATTAATTCTATATATTTTCTAGGTCAGTAAGATCGCCTGGGCAGATTAACTACATTCAGAAGGTTGCTCCCTGCCTCAGACAGCTTTTCTTGCCACCAGCTTCTTCCCTGCGCTGGATGGAGCCAAGGGCCTTGCTGGGAGGGCGTTTACAGAAGCAACAGCAGCCAGCAGCATTTCACCACCTGGCCTACAGGTGGCAGTGCTTCCACAAAGGAAAGGAGGTACAAGGACCACAGTCCTCCAAGTCCCACCCTGTCCCGATGGCCCCAGGACACACACACCGCCCTCCCGTCTGTAGAACTTCATTCCTGCATATCTAAACTGCCTACTCAACTTCTCTACTAAGACGCCTAAAAGACATCCCAAACTTAAGATGTTCTCAACCCTAACTCTCAATTCTTTCCCCAGACTTGCTCTTCCCCTCAATAAATGCTAACAGTAAGTATTCGTGGACTGCCTCCGTTCCAAGCACCGAATACAGCACTGGTCATAGTTCCCGAGAAGCTTACCTTCTAATGCAGGGAGACAGATGAGCAATTACCTTCATCTCTCTCCCCCTCACTGTCAGACAAACAATTCTGTTCTTTCTCCCTGCCTACCACCAGACAGCGACACACGCTAAGAGGAAGAGGGAAGGAAGTCTGAGGGGTGCGGAGGATGCTGGCCACTAGTTTATGCAGCGGTCAGATCACCACAGCCAGTCCATTCCCACCACACGGGCATGCTCACTGCTCCCCCAGAAAGCCGATCGCGTTCCTACCTCAGGCCTTTGCGCTTGCCGCGCTCTTGGCTTCAGATTCAGTCTGCAGTTACTCACTTACTCACTTTGGGTCTGTTCATTTCACCTCCACAAAGACATCTTTCCCAGCCACCCTATCTAGCACAGCCCAAGGCCCACACATTCTCCCTTCTCCCCAACACTTCGTACTGTTCCTCTATTTTTCTTCATTTGTCACCTGATACACTGTTATTGACCTTGTTGGTTACGCACTGTCTACCTCCCTACACTAGAGTATAAAACTGGACATTCTTGGCTGTTTTGTTCCTCAGTATCCCCAGGGTGCAGAATACAATCTGGTTGGCACAGGGAATACGTTAAGAATGTTTGTTGAATGAATAATCAAACCAGTCTTAAGTCTGATCTGACAGGTGAGTTACCCCACAGAATTACCCACACTGCCTCTGGGCCCTTGTCGGAAGCTGTGTGTCTTCTGTGGAACCACACAACAGAAGGGAGACTCTCGGTCTTCATCACCCTAAGCGTCTGCATGATCTAGCACCACATGGTCCCACAACTCAGTCTACGAGGGTTTTCAGGCCTCGAGTCTCAGCTTCTCCAGTCTCTTACATAAGGCACCAACTTAGGTCAATCAACTTTTTTTAAATGCCTACTATTTTCAACATATAAAGGCTGTATATTACTGGCCCATGTTTTCAAAACCAACAATCATCAGCATGAAATGTTCATTTAAATTTGTATGAAATTCTCTTTTCTCTCAGATCTAGCCCCAAACTTTGGAAGTTAATGTCGACAATAATTAAATCAGCACACAAAAATTGAGATAACTTTCTCACTGAAGGTAGGTATGAGGGGAATTTTCTTCCTCACAACGGAAACGAGTAAGACACTCACAACACTGCCAGAACACAACAGGACCTCGGCAGCCTGCCCCCCACCCCTGCCCGCCCTGGCTCGGCTCGCCCACCTTGTCAAAGTGCTGCTGAAAGACGTTTCTCATCTGCCCCCTTTCAGCAGCCTCTGCTCCGGAGCCAGTATTCAGACACCTGCAGAGCGTCCCAATCTCCTCTTCAGCATCCTCTCCAAGAAATATCCTTTCGTCTAAGTTCCCAACAGATAAAACATACTCCTCATAGGCCTTACTGATGGCTTTACTACAGGAAGGGAAAAAAAGGCAAAATATACACTCAGAACTGTCATTTCGGTTCATGTTGCAGGCCACTTAATTATTTTTTTGAAATTTTTTTATTTTTAGAGAAAGGGAGGGGGAAAGAGAGGGTTAGAAACATCAGTTTGAGAGAGAAACGTCAATTGGTTGTCTCTCACGCACGCCCCGACCAGGGACCAAAGCTGCAAGCCAGGCATGAGCCCTGACTGGGAACTGAGGCAGTGACCTCTCCCTTTGCGGGATGACGCCCAAGCAGCTGAGCGATAGCAGTTGGCGATCCACTTAGTTATTTCATATTTTCATTTACTGCAAGTTCTATTAATTTTGTGACAGTTCAACTTGGTGGGATCACCATTGACCATAAACACTGAGGAGCGGCTGCACTGTGCACACCCCTCACACAGAAGCCCACTCCACGGGCAGGGCCTGGGTGGGGCACCGCACCACCCTGCCGGGGAGTGCAGCTTCTCATGGGAAGCTTAATCTTCTCCCCTTGCTGCTCCAGGCACCTTTGAAGACCTCAGTTCTCCCACATCATTTTTCACCTGTACAGTTCCCAAAGAATTTCTGTATTTCAAAAACTGTGACCCAAAAGCTTAACTACTAGAGCTTTCAAGAACAGCAATACACCTTTTTCTTTATCCTCACCCGAGGACATACTTACAGATTTTAGAGAGGGAAGGGGGAGAGAGAGGGAGGGAGAAGCGGCAATATGAAAGAGAAACATTGATAGGTTGCCTCTCGTACGCCCCCCACTGGGGAAGGGAACCTGGAACCTAGGCATGCGCCCTGAGAATCTAGCCTGTGACCTCTCGGGTTTATGGAATGACGTTCCAATCAACTGAGCCACACCAGGCAGGGCTCAATACCATTTTTAATAAATTTAAAAATAATCTTAGAGTAATAGCTGATAGAAATTTTTATTGCTTCCTTGTATCTCCCACAAAACACATTCTGAACGTCCAAGGTACAAACTATAAAAACACTAAACTCTGAGGTTTTCTAAGCACACAATTAAATGTTAAGACAGTTTTTGAACAGAAGTACTCACAAATTCTCTCCAAAGTTTGCAGGCTCTAAAAACCCAGTAAGATTTTCTTCTTTTCCTTTAAGGAGCTATGGATGGAAAGAAAAGATCCTTAAGTCATCATATTAAATCCAATCTTTCCCCAGAAAATATTTTCACATTATTCTTTATTACTCACAAACCTTTTTTTCACAAAGTTTTCTTATATAGGGTTTCCAGAAGTGTTCCTTTATTCCCTTTGCTTCCAAAACCAGGCCGTCGTGTAAGGAGCAGAGCTTCTCGATGACACAAGGCGGGTCGGAGGAAGGTTTGAAATCTTTAGCGAGAAAATCCTCAGGCAGGCCTATGATGTACAGAATCACAGAACAGAGGTATTGGGTAGCATCCATCAAACCAAACTGTAACAAACTAAAATATAAAAATGCAGAGTCTAATCAGCATGAGTTACCATCTGCATATACAGGAAATAGTGTAAAAGGGCCAAATTTCACTCTAAATATACCTCAAAAATAGCAAGTAGAAGTGGCTGTGGACTAAACCCAAGGTGGCCTTGTCAGAGCTGTACATGCCTGTGCCACGCCTCTGGCAGAGAACTTGTACCCCTCCCACTCCTTAGCCCTGCTGCTGTCCTTCAGGGTGAGGAGCATCTGGAAGGGGCCGGCCTGCTTGGCCACAAAGTCTCTGGCCTTCTACTAGTTGCCATGGGTATGCCTGCCAATGGTGAAGGGGTTGGTCCAGCCAGGGACAAGGTGGGGATGTTTTTGCAACATGCTGGGCTCCCAGAAGACAGTCCCGCCAAGGACGTTCTGGACGGTTCCACCGGACACTTCCTCATCTTCTTCAGCTTGAACTCTTCCGCACGGGCCTCATCAGAGGTGATGGTGGCACACTGGACAGCCACACTGTGCTTCTGGGTGGCCAGTGCAGAGTCGATGGTGACCTGGTCTCTGGTCTGGTCAAGGTTTGGGAGCCCCAGGTCAAAATACTTGAGATGAATGTCCACATGGGGCAGGAGGGTTTCTCTTTGATGAGCGGCCAGGTTCTTCGGGCCATCTCATTGCTGTCCATCGCCAGCATCGGCTTGGCCACTTTGATCTTGTCGTCGACACAGTGGCGCCATGACCGGTCCTGCAGGTTGGGGCCTGCTGCCCATGCTGGCCCGGAGCCCCAGGCGCTGCCAAATGCCGTACGGCATGCGGGCAGCCAGCATCCTGAGCAGGCGAGCAAACAACCCGGGCAGGCGGGACCTGAGTGCCGGCCCTTGCTCCAGCTATCTGGTGGTGGGCTGCCCGGGCCTGGCCATTTCCACACAGCTGTTACCTCAGAGCTGCAAGTCCATTTCCTTATTTTAGAACCGTAACTACTCTTCTGTGGAAAAAAATCTAAAATGAAGATTCTTTCAGTAAGTCCATTTTGATCCCTTTCAGTGTGCCAGGCACAAGGCTTGCCAATGTAGAAAAACACCCTCAACTTTAATGTCATCTTTGCTACTCCAGATTTCTAAATTCCTTCTTCTTGTTGAGTATGTATTTCAGAAACTTCTAGTGGCCATGTACGACTTTAAACTTTGTGGTATTTGCAATTGCTTTCTCCATAAATATTGCTACAGAGACCTTGACCCCTACTACGGAAAGCAGTAATGATGGAGCCTCAAAGCACTCACGGTCTTTAATGCTAAGAACCCTGCGCTACGTACAAAATTCCCAGGAGGAAACATAATGTAGAAATGTGAGTTGTCCACATCTTTGATTTACAAACTTACCTTTAAAATTGGGGTTCAGAAGTTCTTTACGATTGGAGCACTGAACGGCATTTCCATAAACTAAGTCCAAAGCACACAGCAGAAGATGGTAAGAATTGACCAAATCATCACTAATCATGGGGAAATTACCTACAGGATTATAAAGAGTCAGAGAGGTAAACATGTGTCAAGTTTACAATGTTAAAAATAATTTCTTCCTTTAATTAAAATGACATTAACAACACTGTACCAAGCAGACTCAAGAGCTAATGAGTTTTGGCAAATTTACATTTTGAAATACTACTGCTATACTTTAATAAATTTACTAAGAGTTTAATGAAAAGTAAAACTTTTCTAAAAATGTCATTCCTTCACTCAGTATTCATTAAATAAACATTTACTAAATGACTAGCAGCTGATCAAAATTTTATCATTGGTTTTTCCTTTGAAAATTTAGTTATAAAGCTTCACAAATTATCTGAAACTGTAAGAAATTGTTTTATATAAAAATATTTTTGTCAAGAAAATTAGTAGAAATACTTACATGTAAATAGCTAAAAAATTACTCATGTGTTTTTATGTATGTACTTTAAAAAGACCATAGCCTCTAAGTAGCCTCCTAATAATAACATTTTAAATACTTTTCTACATACGAATACAAGGTAATACGAATTAATGCAACAGGATTGCTGTTAAGGCCTAGATAGGATATTTAAGACCTAGAGCCGGTGTCCCACAAATTGTGGGCGCTTGGTAAGGAAAAAGAACCCAGAACTTAAGCCGACAGAAACATGTCATGGCTGCAGTACTGGTTTAAGTCCAACACGGAAGGAAATTAAGAAATATTTCTAATTTTATAGCTTTGAGAGTATCCCCCTTTTCATTAAACACTACATGTATACACTTCATATTGATTTTACATTCTCATAACATCAGATGCATTCAATTTAAAGAGCTGACATATAGGCAAAGCAGCTATTCTGAACCCTAACATTTGCACACTTGAGTGCCCACCCAAGTGTATGCACACAAAACACACACACTGCTTTGCTTCCGGCCTTTTCCTCCTTTCCACCAAAGAAAGTTACCATTACCTCAGCCTGTTAGGGTAATTCTATTTTGTATAGATAAAAACGTTCAATAAATCAACTTAAATGAATTAAGAAGAAGAAATATTTTTCTGTTGCCAGAAAGGCAAATGATGATTAACAGGTTAAATATTGCATTGACATAACCACACTAACCTACTTGGTTCTACTCTACATACTTTTTATATTAAAATACACTCAGTTCCTCAAATGTAAAACAGGAAGTGGTGGCACTCAATGGTTTCAAGCTCCAAAGCCCATCACAGTGACAAGCCTGAACTTGTCACTGCTGTGTACTTGCCATAGAAGGCAAAACCCGCCGCACTGCAACTTCTAACAACAAGCTGAAATGCCCCTGAAGATTAGAATCTAAGTTAAACTCCAGGACTGCCTCTATGTGACATACTTTACATTTCAAATCCTAACTTTAGAAACAAATCTCACTGTGAGGTACTTCATCTTTCAATCAACAAAATAACCTGTGTTAACCTCCAGAGCTGGCTTACTCCTCAGGATGAGAAGAGGTGGGTTCTCATACAAAACAGGGAGTGGCACCTGTTGGTCTTCAGGCCACAAAGCCCCTCATGAGGACAAGCCGCTGGCGTGCACCTGCCATAAGAACTCAGCAAAGGGGTCCATCCTCTGCCAAGTAACCGCCTCCAAGAAATGAATGAAACTGACTGAACTGCTCTCTGAGCAAAGACCCGAGAGAATGCTACAAGATCCTAGTCCTGGATTGTGAGGGGACACAGACCGTTCAGATCAAGCACTTACAGACTGAATTAACAGTGAGATAAAACTCAAACAGTTAACTGCAGAGACAAGAAAAAATATGCCACCCCAGTCAATCAAGTGAGACCAAAGTCAACCTAAGGACAATAAAATGCTTTTGAAATAATTTATATAGAATATTCACTCCCAATTACACATAAGCCATAAAAGACATAAGTGAAACAAAACCCTACACGTCAGATATGCCTGCCCTGTCCAGCGACAGAAATTAACACCACATATACATATATGTAACACTGCCGCCCTGAAAACGGTCTACATGCTCCTAAGCCTTTCTGTCCTGCTGTGATCACATCACCTTTGTCTCCACTAAGGAAACACGTCAGTGTGATGGAAAGCAAAATACCTAACTGCTTATTTTTCATGGAAAGTTCTTATTTTCAGTGAAGCATGCAGCTCAGGGAAGGAAGGATGACCTTTCAACTAGTTAGCTAGAAAGGAGCAGTTTTAATCAGACAAATGAAACAGCAAGACCACTGGAATGACATGTTCTTGCTGGAGGGCCCTCACTCCCTGCACGAAACTGAGACCCAGGAGATCTGGGGTCAAATCCTCGCTGTTTGTAGCAGCTGGTTTCCGGGGCTCAGCTGCCTCATCTTTAACATAAAGAAGTTAGGTTACTTGACCTGAAATGAGAGAATCTCTTATTTATGAAACTCCTTGCAGTTCTATGGGTTTTTAAATTTTTAACTTTGCATTTTATTGGGCTATCTTAATGGAAAAGGCATCTTATACAGTCTCCAGGAAGCTACGTAAAGCATCAATACGTAACTGTACTTTCTTTTCTTCTTTAGATTGCCAAGAATCATTTCTACAGAGAAATACAGACAGGGGGTGAAAAACCCCCAAAGCGTCTTTCACTGAATGCAGACCTTGAGTAGGCTCAGTGAGATGAGAAAACAGGGAGAGAAAATAAAATTGTATCTCAAGGCATTTGGTCAAGCCCAGCTATCTGCACAAGACGCAGACAGTAATCTGAACTGGCGAGGATGAGCACTCCTACTCGGCTAAATAAGGCTTGTCGCGTGAAAAAGTACAGCTCAAGATGTAAGCACAGAAACGCTGATGTGTTTCCAGTCCATAATTCAGAAAATGCACGAAGGTGGAAAAGATAGTGTATAAGAACAAAATTTAAAACTGTCCCATTTAATAAGAGGAGTTTTAGATCTTGTAAAGAAGTTAAAAGACCTTTTAAATAAAAAGGAGATACTTAAAAAAGAATCTGTGGGTAAGACCACTGAGAAATTTTTCAGTAAGAAGCTTTTCCTGAGCCACATTCTAGGTTGGCACAAGTAGTGGTACCCAAACATTTAAATAAACTAATACCTAAAGTGCTGTTGCTCTTCCCTTACCTTTTGCATATATGAAAAGCACCCAACAAAAATGGAAAACTTCAGACACGGTACAGGGCTGTCGCCTTTGGGGGAGAGAAAAGCCAGGGGATAACAGAAGAATTAGAAAAAGACATCACCAATGAGCATAAATTCGGTGAGAAACAAAACCCACAGTTAGAGGAAGTCAGAGGAGACTCACTTCACCGGGCAAATGTGCAAGGATTTCTACCGCAACCACATACAGGTAAGGAGTGAGCTGGGAGCCCAAGAAAGAGCTCCTCTTAGAAAGAAAATTCTTAACAAGCGCCTATTAATGGAAAGCACTGAGTCAGTTACTAAGTCTGTAGACTTTGCAGACATGAGAAAGCACAAATTCATAACAGTTCCAGCTTCCCACTGTCTCCCCCAATCCAGCTTCTTGACATTTCATTGGTTGTAAACATCAAAATATAGACAGAAGCCACTTCATGGGGATTATTTACTACTCAGTGTAGACATAAAATTCAAATGATAGAAATAATTGGCCCTGGCTGGTGTGGCTCAATGGATTGAGCACCGGTCTGCGAACCAAAGGGTCACCGGTTTGATTCCCAGCCAGGGCACATGCCTGGGTTGTGGGCCAGGTCCCCAGCAGGGGGCACTCGAGAGGCAACCACACATTGATGTTTTTCTCCCTCTTCTTCCCTCTCTCTAAAAGAAATAAAATCTTAAAAAAATAAATAAATAATCGGTATGTATTAGAATACAGAGAAAATAATAGAAATACTCAGTAATAGAAAATCAAGTAGTCAAATTCCACACCCATTTATTTTGGTGAAAATATCTGTATTCTGACTTTTGTATTTTCGGTTGCTCAATTGAAAAGTGGAAGTTTTTACGAACAGAAATCCCATACATTTTGCAATATGAAAGCCAAACCCTTCATGGCTGACATATAATGAAAAGTATGAAATTATTATTAAAAGAAAGCTATCAGAGAAATAAGTTATTTATGATATCACATTCACTTTTTTAAGACTAGCAAAATAAACTGCAGGACAAAAACCAAGGAATCAAAACTGTGGCCCAGACAGACATATGTGTGCTCCCAACGAACAAGATAAAAACATACCGCTGTTTTCTTCCTCTTGGTTGACGAGGCTGCTCTTCTTGAGGGTATTTAAAAATTTCCTGGAAAAGGGGTTCGTATTTCTTAAAAACAACAGCAGAAACAGTGAAGTTTCTTTCCAGTCTCTCAGTACGTTCTCTGAAATGCTGGGGTAGGTTTGCCATCTCTTCCCATTTCTTCATCTTGCTAAAAAATTCAATTAAGCTAATATTAAAAAGAAAAAAAAATTTCTAAATTAACACAAGTATACAAATACAATTAAAAGTAAGTAGAACTTAACTCATTAAATTATATTTTAGACAGTGATATAAAATCAAAACTCATGCCTCTGAATGGCTTAACCTCCTACTGATTGATTTCTCTGCTTTCCTAATCAATTTTTTCTCAAATTACCTGAGGTTTTTTAAACTATAAATTTAAAAAATAATAATTAACCAGAGTAACACAACCCACATTCGTATTCAGATGCCAGATTTAACAAATACTAACATAGTGAATAAATTTTACCATACCTGAGTCAAGTTCTACAGAAACAGCCAAAGTTCCCATTTGTACTCCTCAACCTCATTCCCCACTCCTCTTTCCCAAAGATAAACACCGTTCTAAAGTTAGTCTGAATGTTTCCCATGCGCGCTTTTGTACTTACTAGCAGTGATACTGTGTGGATATATTTGTATCCATAACAGTACACAGTATCTTTTGCATGTGTGGTTAAAATTTTATATAAATAGTATCATACTTCAAGTAGCATTTTGCAACTTGCTTTTTCATTAGTAATGTTAACCCCTGTAGATCTCAGTTGTTCATTCTAATTGCACAAAATATTCCTTCATATGAACTACCATTTTTCTCATTCATTCCCCAATTAATTGAAATTGGGTTTTCTAATTTTTCATAACTAAAAATGCTGTAATGAACACATTCTTGAATATGTAAGAGTTTCTTTACCAACTACCCCAAGAAGTAGAATTGCTGAGTCAGAGAAACGTTCATTTTCACCTTTACTAGGTAACTACCATATTTCCCACTGACATGTTTGTGCCAATTATACTCTCAGCAATGCACGCTGGTAATAGAGTCTCTATTGCCCTACAGAACGACCAATATGGGTATTACCGGACTTCGAATTTCCCCAATCTAATGAGAATGGGATGTTAACTTGCTTTTACTTTGACCTTCCTTGATTACTAGTGACTCTGAACATCTTTGTCTACGTCTAGTGGCTGAGTTTTGTCCTTTGTGAAATCATATTATTTACCCATTTTTTTTTTTTTTAGGAGCTGCTCTTCAATTATTTAACCATTTGTTACTAGTTCTTTGTATAATCCTGGATACTAATCTTTTCTCAGTTATATGCATTGCAAATATCTTCTCCCAATCTGCTCTTTGTTTCTAACCCGCGTAGTCCATTGTGGCCAAAAAGTAAATAATCTGAACCCATCGATCGGTAAAAATTTAAAGGTAAAACTGAATTTCTCAAATGGGAAATAAACTGAAGCCCAAGACTGTATTACCTGCATTTAATGTTAGGTAAGTTTCATTAACTATAGTTGAAAATGCTGATTTTATCGTAGGACCTTTGTTTCTAAAGCTCCTTGTCACGTTACTGGATTAGTCTGCCTCCACTTTCTTCTTCATGATGGTTATAATGTGGGCACCTTAGTTAAGTCCACTTCTCTAGGCTTCCAGCGCAGGTGTTCAACTCTGTATGCACTGCCTCTTGTTCTTAGGCCTAAACCTAACTCAGGATGAAGCTCAAAGTCAATAAATATACTACAGCTAAACTATTACATTTCTTGTCAGTTATTCAATAGTGATTTTTAAAACCATTAGGTTCATAAATTATGACAAATGGTATTTAGTCTCCAAAATGCCAAACATCCTTTTTCTATCAATCTTTAATAAGCTACAGAGAAAATTCGCCCAAAAGGCACACATAGTAAATGTAATCAATTCAATTACACAACAGATAGAAAAAGCAATTGCCTGCCTTTTCTTTGAAGCCTATTTAATCCTTTTTACAACCGAGTACAATAGTGTTGCTCACATCCCCAGCGGGAGACTTAGCCGTAGTGACATGTCCCACACATGTGACACACTCCCTATGCATGTAGTTCTAAGTGTAATTCCACATTTTATTTACCTTTTTGATCTAGAATATTCCCTAAAGTTTCTCCACATCTTTATTTTGAATTCAATATTACAGAATGATGAGCCAACCTTTAATAGTGAACTGCATACAAGTGCCTAATACATTAAAATTTAAATATTTTTTCACCAAAGAAGTAAAATATGAAGGATACTACTTAGACCGTGGTAAAGGAAAACCACGAGCTAGGTTCAAAATTCAGCACTCCATAGGTACAAATGCTCAGAACACAATAAAGAGAATTCTTACAACCACTATGATTTGCGAGCGTTTACATTAGTCGCGTTATGTTTCAAACACTAACATAGTTACCTCTGCTCTGAACAGCGCAGGAGTCTAGTTAAAGATACATAGTTTCCTTCAACTGTCCCTTTGCTCACAGTTGGCACAGATTTTCTGCAAGCCACATATAAGGCACACGCTAACCAATGAAGATCATTTCCCTATAAAAGAAAATTGACATGTGGTTAGTGAGCTATATATTTCAATACCAAAAATTCTTATGTTTAAACTGGAAGTGATATTTGTATGTTGGTGGGGAACTGCATTTCCAGCGATGGCCCCATGGCTTATGCTCTTCTCATGAGGACATTCTTCACTGGAGGCAGGAATCTACCCTCACTTTGAACAAGGCTAGCCAACAACACAGACGACAGCGACATTGCACGACTGGTGCAATCATTAGGGACAACACAGATTCCACCCGGCTCCATCAGGGCTGAGGCCTTGGGAGACCCAGGAGTAGGGCACCTGGGGCAAATTACTTCGGAGCCGTGGAGGCTCTTTTTTCTTATCTGAGGGTGGAAAGAATTACAAGTATGAGGCACAGAAAATACAAGAATTTTTTTATCAGAAGATAAAATTCTGTAACCAGTATTCTGTATTGAATGTCACATTCCCACACAGCATACCTGACTGCAAGCTCCACAGGGTAGGGGTTTTTCAGTTTTGTCCACTGGTCTGTTCCCAGCACCGACAACGGTGTCTGGCAAGGAACAGTGATCAAAAAATATTTGATACATGAATAAACACCCACCCATTTATTGGGTAAACTGAGCTAAGAATCTGACACCGAAGTCATAAGAAAATTAAGTAATCGAGCACACTAAAAAAATAATTGACTAACCATTTATTATTTGTCCTTGCTTATAAGACACCACTGGACTTCACAACCTAACCTCTATGGGCTGAGATACCTCAACTGCAGGGTGCTAACCCTCCTGTGCAATTCACAGGATTATCCTGCGGGTGAAATGAGAGCTTATTTGGAGGCGCTTGCGCCCATCAGCTGAGAGAGTCTTCGCTCTTTGCCAGACCCCAGGCACCACTGGGGCACGGGCAGGAGCACGGCCTGTTCGGCCAGATCACCTAAGCATAGGAAAGAGCTTTGTGGGCTCCAGCAACGTCCTCCCAAGTGCTTTCCGCGCCAGAAACTACATGTTATCACCTCATTTAACCTTCGGGACAGCTCTGGGACCTAGGTACAAACAGCTCAAATTGACATAGGACACAATTGAGCTCTGCGGTGGTTAAGTAAACTGACCCAAGTCACTGGAGTACCAGCTTTTCTTTTTTCCCATGCATATAACAATGGGGAGAGAAAGAGCTGAACTAAAATCCTACTAATGGAAAAATAACTAAAAAAATAACTTCAGAGGCTCACGGGCAAACATACCCTCAGGTTAAATACCTTTGCTGGGCCTTCCCATCCCGAGCCCACTCGCCCTGCTCTTCCCACAACCTGTAAAACCACTTCAGAAAGTCACGTGGCTTCCTGTTTAAAGGCTCCCCACGGGCCGCGGCACAGCTGATAAACAACCCCGACTTCCGCGTGGCTTCCCATTGGCCCACGCAG
>NC_071398.1:5525827-5646954 GCF_022682495.2 Desmodus rotundus
GCCTGCGAGAGCCGAGCCTCACTGGCTGGAAGCGGCGTTTTTCTCCTCCGCAGGCCCGGTCCCGCGGCGGGGACACAACAGGCCTAAATCACCGCCACTCTCAAGAGTCCGGTGCAGCGCCTGCGGCGACCAAAAGATGGTCAAGGTCGTCGCTGCCCCCCCCACCCCACCCCCCGCCTAATGACAAAGGGGGTCGTGTGTTAATACCCAGGGAGGCGGAAAACGCATCTCATTCGCCCTGGAAAACACTCCCCCAGTTCACACGAACACACGCACAGCCCGAAACGGAGCGCGTTTTCTCGGACGGAGGCGATGCCTGGATAAAGGCGGTCCGCTTCGGCAGGCGAGGGACTGGACCCGGAGACCAGAGCCCTACAATCGGGTTGCTCTCCCCAGCAGGTCCCTCCCCGTCTGCCTGCGGTCGCGACAACTGCACCTGTTCGTTCCGCCAACCAGGTGGTCGTAAACGACTCATCACGCCCCCAGCACAGGGCTACCTTAGGGCAACAGGTGTTTCCCATTCGGACCCCCAAAGGGAAGAGCCGGAGTGCGAGAGTCGCCTTCGGGGCCGCCAGGAGCTTTCCGAAAGCCAGGAGTCCGGGACTGAGGGGAGCAGAGCCCGTGGGAGAGTCGGTGCGCGGCGCCCGATCCGGGGCCACCAGGAGTCCCATTCCCGCGGCGGGTGCGACCGCTCGGCCCGGAGAGACCCTCGCCTCCCGCCTCCCCTGTGCCCCCCACTCCCCGCAGGCGCACCTCCAGCGTGTAGCTCTGGCTCATGCTCCGGTAGCTGTCCCAGGCCTCCGCCCGTGCCGTCTCGTCCATGTTGAGGCGGCAGCACAGCTCTTCGAACCGCTGCTGGGTCTGAGGGGTGGGCGACAGGGCCGGCGGCGCGGCGCCCCCCGCCTCTCCCTCATCTTCTTCCTCCTCCTCGGAGCTGGCCGCCGCGGGAGCGGGTGGCGGGGGTGGCGGCGACTCGTCGCCTCCGGATGGCATATCGCACTCCTGGACAGACGATCTTCAGGTGAGCAGCAGGGCCGAGCCCCTAGCCATTCAAACTGCGAAGCGCCCGCCCGTCTGCCGCTTATAAGACAACTGCGCCGCACTGACCGCGCGTGACCTCACGTAGGCACCCGTACTTCGGAGCACGGCCTGCTGGGAAATGTAGTTCGGCTCGGAGGCCCAGGAGCGTCAAAAATTTTTTTACAAATCGGTTCACCTAGTCTCACCTGGGCTGAACTAAAAAGCGGCTTCTGTACGTTATAAGAACCTCCCCATCGTTAGATCATTCCGCGGGGCTCTTTTCATAAGAAAGCGTCCAAGAAAATACGTGGGACTGTTTAATATCCAAGCTGTTAGCAGAAAGAAGACTCATCACCTTGGTGTCCTTATTTAAAAAATAAGAATAGGAGGGGGCTGTCTACCGAAGTTCATTTTTGTCCTCTCTCCTAATTTCTAGTTTTTTTTTGCTGAGTTTAAATTGTATTTGAGCCATTTAAATAAATACTGGATTTTTTTAAAGCAGTAACTCCTTCCCCCACCCCAACCCCAAGGCCAATGTCTTCACTGTGACTTATTTGTACCATCCCCAGTCACCCAATTAACTTTACCGTTTTATTTTTATTTTGCTTTCTCTTTTCCTATAGGTACACTTGAATCAGTTTATTCCCAGTCCTCTTTGGTTAACAAATGAGTATAGTATGCAACATTTTCATGCTTAAGGAGCGGGGAAGGCAATGTGAACTGAGGACGAGAAATTCTGGGACAAAAGCCAGAGTTTTGGGAAACTTGAGCAGGAGCCAGGGATAGAGGTGAGGACGCCTGAAGGCAGAGAGGAGGACGTGGGGAAATGAAACCAGACGAAACCCTGTGCGTAAATCCTGCAGTGAAATTGTCATTCGAGTTGGGTTTGATTTTTCTGAGCTGACATAAGTGATCCAGGGCAAGCACTACTGCCTTCTAAGTATTTGTAAATGAGTTTATAATAAAGTCTAGTGCTTTCCTTATATTTAGACTGAGGGTATTAAATCTTAGAATAACGTATATTGCTTATTTTGGACACCATCAACACTTTACTAGATGAAAGAATTGATTTGTTCAGAGGTAAAATTCTCTTTACCAATTTTAGTAAAACAATGTAATTGAAGTAAAATTTATGGTAATAAATCATGAATGCTTTGCTTGTTAATACCAATATTTTCAAAGTCAACCGACTCTAAATATCATAGCTTGATACTATCTTCCATTTTAAAAGTACATTTGCAGGACTTTAACTATTAGAAATTTTATATCATTCCTATTTCTCCTCCTCGTATGCCCACTATACCTACACAATTTTATCCTGTTTTGTGCTTTGAAAGTCTGCTCTTGATCGTTCATATTTCCTGTCATCAAAAATGTATGTACAAATTAATTCTTAAATATCCTGTTTATACTTTTATGTCAGGTTCATTAAGGAATACTTTGCAAGCAGTGAAACTTGCTTTTAAGTGTACAGTTCTATGAATTTTGACAAATAGTCATATCCACCACAACCAACATACAGAACATTCCCGTCCCCCCAAGTTTCCTAGTGCCCCTTGGTAGTGAGCCCCTTCTCACACAGTCCCCGACAACCACTGATCAGTTTTCTGCCCCATGGTTTCCCAATCTTCCAAAATGTCATCTAAATGTAATATACATTATGTAACCTGTGACTGGGCTTCTCCACGCTGTTGCATGGGTAGGTCATTTGTCCCTTTTTATTGCTAAGTCCCTATCAATTGCATGAATGTCCCGACCTTTATTTATCCATTCACCAGTGGAAAACATCCAGGTTGTTTCTAGTTTTTAGTGATTATGAGAAAAGCTACTACTAACCTTCCTGTGTATATTTTTGCACGACAGAAGTTTTCATATGATCCAGCATTTCTTCTCCTGGGAACTTATCCAGAGGAAACAAAATCACCCGTGTTCATGGCACCATCATTTACAGTAGCAAAGATGTAAACCCGAGTTCATCAACGGATGAATGGGTAAAGAAAAAATATATATACACACAATGGAATGTCATTTAGCCATATAAATGGAAATCCTGCCATCTGTGACCTTGAGTGCATTATATATACGTGAAATAACCAAGCAGAGAAAAACAATTCCTGTATGACCTCCCATGTGGAATCTAAAAATAAAAAACGAAAAACAAACTCATGGGTACAGAGAACAGACTGGGGAGGTGGGCAGGGAGGAGCGGCCGGGGCAAAACGGGTGAAGGTGGTCGGTCCAGTGGTACAAACTGCCCAAATTATTAAGTCCTGGGGATGTAATGTACAGCATGGTGACCATGCTGTATTGTGTTGTGCTTTTGAAAGTTGCTAAGAGAGTAGAGCTTAAAAATTCTCATCACACGAAAAAGTACTGTAACTGTGTGGTAATGGATGTTAACTAAACTTATTATGGTAATCATCTCACGATGTATCCATACATCAAATCATTGTGTTGTACACCTAAAATTAATACAAGGTCAATCATCTCAATTAAAAAATCAATATTGATTATTAAGAGGTTTGGTGCTTGGGTCCTGATTATTCAGTCTCTCATTCATTCTTTCAGCCAGAAAGCCTGCCATGCATCCATCCATTCAAGTACTCGACAAATGTCAGGGCCTACTACATGTCAGCACTTCGGCAAACACTGAGGGTGTAGTAGTGAATGAGATAAGAACGCTCGCTGTGCTCACAGAGCTTGTGAGCTCATGGGTGAAACAGACCTAGAACAAGTAATTGTCCAATGTAAAGTAAAAAAAAAAAAAACCAAAGAAATTCAGGGAAGTATAGGAGTGCATCACGAGAGACCGCAAGCCTGTGTGTGTGTGTGTGTGTGTGTGTGTGTGTGTAGGGGCTCAATAATTGGGTATGAAACAAATTATGCTGTCTACATATTAGAATCAGAAAGTCCTTGAAAATGTTTTGGAAGATCCTTTAATGACATGGAAAGATAACCATGATATAGTAAATGAAAAAAAGGTTACAAAATGGTATGTACAGTATAACTCCATTCTTATTAAAATAATATATAATATGTATCTGCAAAGAAAAACGACCCGACAGTTTACAATTATCTGAGTGTACAGCATTATGGGGGATTTTGTTTACTTTGTGCTTTCCCTACTTCCCTTCCCCTCCCCCAGATTTTCCATAATATGCATGTCTTGTTTTTTATTAAGAAAAAGAATTTAAAAATTCATCAAGATGTTATTTTGCCTATTAATTTGGCAAATGTTATTTCAAAGGACAATACACAGTATTGGTAAGGATTTGGGGTAAATGAACATTCACAAAATGTACCCTGCTAACGGTAGTATAAATTGCTACTAATGGCATCATTATAAATTTGGCAACACAAATCAAAAACCTTAAAAACAGAGGAAGTATTTTCACTTCAGGGATAAAGGAAGTCATTAGGGATAGATGCAAAAAAAATGCATATATAAACCCAAATGTCTATTTTTAAGTACTCGGTTAAATAAATTATGTCAGTATGAGCCAATACTAAATTATCAGGATGAAAAATCACATTGCAGGATACTTATTGACATAGGTCAGTACATCAAGGGCAGAAGAGTAAATATTAGGCCCCATATAATACTGACTTAATAGGAAAATGTATTAGTCTCCTAGGGCTACCTTAACAAATGACCACAAATAGGGTGGCTTAAAACAGAAATTTATTCTCTCACAGTTCTGAAGGCCAGGAGTCCGAAATCAGTGTGTTGGCAAGGGCGGCTCCTTCCGAGGGCTCTGAGTGAGAATCCGTTCCACGCTTCTCCTCTGGCTGGTGGCTGCTGGCAACCCTTGGTGTTCCTTGGCTCGTCACTGCATCACTCCAGTCTCTGCCTTTTGTCTTGTATCGCTCCCCCTCTGTGTGCCCCTTCCTCTTCTGATACCTGCCACTGGATTTAGGGCCCACCCTAATCTAGTACGACAGCATCGTAACTAATTCCATCTGTTGAGACTGGTTTCAAATAAGGTCACATTCTGAGGTTCTCCATTGACATAAATTCTTGTAGGGCACTAATCAACCCACCACATGTATATAACATACATATAAAAAAAAGACTGGAAATCTATACCAACAGTATTTTTATCTCACAGTGGGTTCATGAATGATTTAAATACTTCTGTGTTTTTCTGCCCTTAAAAATAAATAGCTTATGTACTGGAGTTACATTTATATAGGAATTAAATTCTAAATTTCTTGTATAAGGTGAAGATTACCTGTAGTCAAATATCACTCTTTTCCCTCCTACAGCTCACAAAATACAGAACACATAAGCTTATAGTGTATCTTCTCTCAAAAACATCCACCATGGCCAATTCTTCCTCCAGCATCAGGGTAGATTACTGGTCTTCTGGGTGAGCACTAGATGAAGTAGTTGGCTTGTGTTTACATGCTATATTGTACGAAAAAAGAAAAAGAGGTTTTCTAAGCATAAAAGAATAGTTGAATGTGTTCAAGTTAAATGAGTGTATAATGAGACTCCACTGTTTTACTTTGGTAATTAGAGGAAAAACAAATTTTTCATGCTTACAAAACACTATCAACAATGGCAATGACGAGAAACTCGTAAGACCACGTGAAAAAATAATAACTGATTTCTAAATGAACCCCTTTAAGAAGTTAGGTATCTCTCTGAGTCTTTCTGGATTATTTTTAAGGTTCAGAGAAGAAAACTTAAGGAAATAGTAACAGTGCGAATTTAATTATTGCCAAATTCTGTCTCTTAAAAATTCTCACCAAGTATACTTTCCATTTAAAGATTTAGGACTATAGTTTCTTTCATAACTTTCAAGATAAATTAGCTATATAAAAAGTCAATTAAAAAAAGTATTGTCATGTACAGAGGCTGACATCATGGGTAGTCAAAGAATATGTTTAATAAAAAATAATTAAACTTCCATTTGCTCTATAGAACATCATAGAAAGTAATTTAATAAATTACAAATGACTTTTTAAGACGTTTGCTCAACTACAGAAAACAAATTCAGACTACACAAAACACAACTGGTAAATATTGCAAATGTCCAAAAGAAAAATTGGACTAAGACTCGTGTCATGAAACCTGAAACAAGGGCTATAAATACAAGGCAATAACAGCTATAATTCTTTTAGTAACTACCAACACATACTTGGATATCCTTTCAACTGCAACTTTAGTATTATGTAATTCTACTGACTTTTTTCCCTTATAACCCTTAACTTTATACAACCATATCTGCATTTTTTAACCTGATACCTGGATAACTTTCCCCCAATCAATAATAAATTGAAGTATCTTGAAACCCAAGAGAATGTTTAAAGTTCCTATCTGCCTTAACACTTTTAAAACTGCAATTGCCTTATTATGTAGAAGAAAGAGAATCACTAAGGTAGGTGTTAACCAAATTCATTTGAGCATTAATTAGGAAAATACCTTTATCTCATAAATTTGATATAAATTAGATTTTAGTGACAAGATCTCGGGCTTTTTTTCCTTTTTTTTTTTTTAATCGGGGAAAGAAAGGAATAAAGATCGTGTGGGTAGAAGCAGAGTGAGGGACGGGAAGTCGGGATGGTGCTGAAATACTCCACCAGCAACCTCAGTTCACTGTGTTTGAAAAACTTTGGCTATCTCATAGGTGTATTCTAATTAAACAAAAGTGCAATAAATATTGCAAAGGGAAGAGACTAAATATGTAATATATCATTTTCATGATGAAGGATTACTACCCACTTCTCCTGGATGGGCATTATAGTGACTATTGCTAAGACATTGCATAAAGGACTATCAATTCAAAGTACTATTTTGGAAAAATACAAAAATCAATACCATCCCAATGGAACTCACATAATTTTGTAAATACATATAACACTGTCTCTCTAATAAGGGGTTGGTTATTTTACATACAGAAACAATTGACTGGGAAAAGTCTTGTAAAATCCAATATAATTGCTTAATTCATAACAAAGCAACAGAGTTCTATCATAGAAACACACTGAAAGTTGTTTTTTCTGTGGAAGAGAAGTGGAGTAACCTTTTCCCCTCTAAATTTATCCCCTCGCAAATTTCATCACTGATTTATTCAAGTAGCAGAAGAATGTTAACATTTATCTCTTCTTAGGATATGAATAGTATTTTACAACCAATTCAGTTCTAATTGTTTTCTATGTATATGCAGGTGAACCTGGACCTCTACCTTGTCAGAATAATAGCAGCTTTAGAAGGAAAAATTGTATCACAAACCAAATATCAGAAAAGTTTACATGGTAAAGGGCTCTAAGAAACTGATCAGAAGCCTTGGGCTTCATTTTGTGTTTTAAGGGGTCTAACTCATAATTTTTTTGAGATTATTCAAAGTGCATTTTCAAAATGGGCGACTCAGTATATTTAATATACACTGAACACCCAACACTGATTCTGGGCAACACTTAGTCTGCTTACACCTAGAAGAAACCCAAGATAAATTTAAACTGTTTTCATATCACTTAACCACTATCATCTGTTCATTTTGGAATATTACCATAATGTAAAACACAAATAGAAATCTACACAAATAAAGCAAACAATTTGTTTTACATAAAGTATGCTTTGTTGAAAGTTCTTTTCAGTGGCATTTCATGAGTTTGCCTTTTCTGAACCCTGGAAACAGACATCACTCATCTGAGACATAGTTATTTCTAATAGGAGGCCAGACTTTGAAAAAGTTCAAACTAAGTATGTCTAGAGGGTGCCAATGTCACATGACACAGGATTATTTTCTGACTCAATTTTACTAATATCATAGTTAAGCTTAGCAAAAAGCAAGTCGTATTTCTTGCCAGATTAACATGATATAGAGGATGTGTTTAAAAAACCCCTGAAAACAAGTATAGAATTAGAAATGAATGTAAACTTCCTAAACTAACTCAGCTGAGGTAACAGGTAGCCAGTTAAATTGGCTGATTGGGAAATTTATTTCTTCTTTCAAACACACTTGTACCTGAATTGGAAACATCAGCAGTGCATCAAAACACTAGAGCATTTTCATGTAATTAAAGCAATGAATGGTGATGTAGATTCTACAGCTTTCATGACATTCATTAGCTGCCCAAATTATTGCTGAGTTTTGATCTGTAAATTATAGGTGTCAAGGAGGCTGTAAAACTATATTCAAATTAAATCAGTAATATGCATAAAGTATTCTGTGTTCACTGCAAATATATTAAATATACAACTCTTATTGAGCATAATTTTCATAAAATTAACCCCCAACAAAATTATAATGCCTTTTGTTGTAATTTTACACCTTTATGGATTTGATAGTACATACGAGTTCAGAAACTTATGAATCTTAAGAAATATTACATGCAAAACGTCTCTGAAAGGAGTTTGCACTTCTAAACAAATAACTGAAATGTTCGGTCAGTAAGATGGATTCGCTCCACACGGGGGTATTTACAATTAATAGGTAAAGAAAAACCCAAAACCAGTTCACAATTTAAGCGTAGTCTGGGGATCAGTCTTCGTTACTAGAATCTGAATCCTCGGAGGACGACGATGTACTGTCAGATCCAGAGGAAGCATCGGCTTTCTCTGAACCCTCATCTGTGCTGTTTTCATTGAGAGGGCTTGGCTCAGTTCCCCCTTTTTCTTCCTGATCGCTAATTCTGGAATCTTCTTCCTTTACTTCGACAGACTTCGATGAGCCTAAGTCACTGCCTTTGTTTTTCTGTACGTCAAAAGTATTGGGCTGGGACAAAGCTGGAATATGAAGATTAAGGCCTGGAGTGAGAAGCATCCCTGGATAAAGTATATTAGAGAGTAACAGTGGGTTAAGAGCTAAGGAGTTGGCAGCTGCAGCTGTATTTAATGCAGCAGTAGAGGATGTTGAAGGAGAACTTGACACAGAGTTTTCTCCACCATTCTCTGAATTTTGGCTCTCTGTCCTTTCTTTATTTCCTTCTAGCTCCTTAGAGTCATTTCCCTTTTTTTCTTCTGTTCCAGATTCAGTAGGCTTTGTCAGGAGTCCTCCCATGCCCAACAGATTTGGTAATCCAGTCATTCCTGACAGCAGCATGGGGAACATGGTGGCCATGTTTTTAGCTTCTCCTCCAGAAGAAAGGCCAGCAGGCATTCCCATCAACCCTGCGGTTACTTGCAGTGACTGCAAATTTTGTAGGTTTTGTTGTAAGGCCTGAAGAGTTGTGAGATCCATACCTGGAAGTAATCCATTGGCTAACAAAGGACCGCCTGCAACACTGGCGGCAGTTGCGGGCGCCGCCGCTGCCGTGGCCTTCGAAATTCCACTTTTAGGCCGTCTCCCTCGCCGGCTTACTTCCTCTCTCACAACAGGACCAGTGAGGATACGTTCATACATACTTTCTGGAAGAAACCCCTGGAAAAAACCATGAATAATAACTATATTAAGATCAATAGCTATTAACTTGTGATACAAGCAACCTATTAAAATAGGTAATTATTAATAAACTTAGTGTGTATGATATAATCAATTATGCAAGAGATGTCAGATTATTTTAAGAAATGGCTTCAAACAGATCTTCCACCTCTCATTTTATCATAAGAGCAAAAACAAGCTTCTAGCCTTCCTCCATATTGGTAGGAATCCATTTGTAGAATATTTCTGGAAAATTTCCCAAGAGGGTTACTCCCACACCCTTACATGTTTTATGTCACCAATGTTGTGGACGACTAAACAAGTGCCCCTCTTCTGATCTGGAAGAACAATAAGGAACAGACAGAGGCAGTAAGAGGTTAAGGTTAAAATAAGATGCTTCATATGAATCTTTGGACTATCACTTTGGGAATAAAGGATAAAGCCAAGCTGAAAAAGATCCTTAACAGGGGGAAAGATCACTTAGCTCAGAACTGCAGCAGCACCTGAAGACTGGGAAGCATCAAGTCCAGGACAGTGGAGAACAACCTATACTACTTTCTTATCATCTGCCCATGATTTTCTTGGAAGTTTTAGGAGTTCGGAAGCTCTAGACCAGACACTGGGAAGCGTCTCTTCCAGGACAATGGCAAACAATCTACAGTATACTACTTTCTTACCACCCGCCCGTGATTTTCTCAGACTTAAAACCCCTAGAAGTTTTAGTTTAGACCCTCTAGACCAGCCATTGTCCCACAGAAATATAAGTCACATATATAATTTTAAGTTTTCTAGTAGCAACATTAAAAGGTAAAACAGAATAGGTGACATTAATTTTAGTAATTATTTAACATAAGCAAAATATTATCAGTTCAATATATAATCTGTGAAGATTACTGAGCCATTTTATATTCTTTTTTCCAAACTAAGTCTTCAAAATCGAAAGCCAGTGTTTTACACTTACAACACATCTTAATCCAGACTGGCCACATTTCAAGTGCTCAGTAGCCACACAGGCCTACAGGCTACCATTTGCGACAGTTCGGCTCTAGATAGTGGCTTAACAGACCCTGATGCAGGTATTTTGAAATTCTGTTTTGAATGGAACTTATTTGTTGTCTTTATATAATAAGCTTTAGGGTCTGCTGCAGAAAACACGACAATAAAAAAATGCATGAAAAACACCTCATCCATAAGTCCACCACTGAGAGATGTTTCAGGATGTGTGCTTCCATTTTTCTTTTGTACATACATGCAAATTCTACAATTCTCCCCACCTTCTTTTCTAAAGTAAAATAGAAAAAACTATACTGAAGATAGTTTTATATCCTGCACTTCTCATATGGACACCTATACAAATAGTAATTATTATTCACTCAGCATCCACCACATGGCTAGGCCTCACTATTTCAAGAGCTGAACTACTATCCTATTTAACATACTGGGAATTTTCCCTCCCTTGTCATTAGATGGTTTTCTAAGATACAGTTTCAAAAATAGTTACAGTTTTCTAAAGATATGGGTGAAACATTAGCATTTTTCCAAATTTTCATTACTGTATAATGACAAATATCCTTTTATGTATTTCTTTCCCCACATCTGTGACTACATTTATGGCATTGTTCAAATAGTATCTTAGAAGTTAAAGTGAAAACAGACCAGTATATATTGATATTGCATTCTAACTGAAGAAGCATCTGAGAAATCTGTTAACATGTTGTGCAAAATAAAAATTGTGAACTAAAAAGCTCTATTACCTGTGTAAATACTATTTTGTTGATCATAAATTCAATCTGAGATATGATTAAGTGGCATCTAATTTTTTAAATGACGTCTGAGTTGGTGTTTATGAAATACTCACAGACTGCTTGACAACGTCTCCCCATTCAGGAGCGACTCCATATTCTGAGTTTTCTTTCAGGAATCTACACAAATCTTTCAAAGGAGGAGCAAATGCACCTCCAACCTGTAAACAAAAAAGACTGTTAGACACTTAAAAACACTATTAAATATGGAGATGTGTCTTGGTTTTATTCAGTTTATACAGAATTTTTATCTTTAAAACACATATTCTTTGAACCTTTGACAATCTTTATTATATCAAAAAGAACTACCACAACTCTATTAAAATACTATACAGGAACTGGCAAAAGTACATTTACAGTTGTTCATATGGAAAATAATACAATAATTAATAAATAATAATACAAGAATGAACTCTGTAACTCATGTACTCACAACTGTTAACCCCCCTTTGCCCACCCCTGTATAAACTTCTGGAAATGGAAATTTTTAGTGTTTTAAGTACAGCAACTAGAACAGTAAAATGGTTACCATTTCCTGTGCACTCACTGTGCCGGATAGGCAGCATACCTAGTTAAGGAACTCAAGCCAACATATAAGTCTCTCCTGAGCCTCGGTTTTCTTATCTATAAAATGGGAGTAACATTTTATCTTCATAGAGTGTGGTG
This sequence comes from Desmodus rotundus, assembly GCF_022682495.2. NCBI lineage: Eukaryota > Metazoa > Chordata > Mammalia > Chiroptera > Phyllostomidae > Desmodus > Desmodus rotundus. The sequence goes on from NC_071398.1 coordinate 5,537,685, forward strand.
ATAAAATGATACAGTTCAAGTGCTTCAGCACAGAGTCTCTAGCACATAATAAATGTTACTATTATTACTATGTACCAAGTACTGTGCAAAGGACTTTAAGTGTGTAATTTATTTTAGTTCTCACTACACACTTTCGAGATAGTATTATTTCTGTCTTTCAAATGAAGGAACAAAGCCTCATTGAAGTTTTATGTTGCTTAAAACTAGTAAGTATTTGCATCAGGTTTCAAACTCAGGTCTCAAAAACCCGTGCTCTCCTCTATAATATTGTGCAAGCTGACTCCCCCAAAATATAAAAATAAACATATCCTTTGTGTGTGGAAAGTGATATAACCAACTAATCATAAGTAAATTTGAAAAAATAAAAACTATATATAGAATTAGTATAAAATCGAAACAAAATATTTTGCAATTTCAATGATTTAAATTTAAATGATTTGGACCTACTAATTTAATATTCCTTTGAGGTTTAGCTATTCCTTGAGTAATTTTACCTCCCACATCTCTTTGAACGAATACATACCATATTTTGATAGGATATATACAGAGTTTAATATGGTCAGTTATAATACCTATAAGTATTCTTCTCTAGTATTTCCTATAGCCATTAGTCTGTAGTTTCTGTTCCCTTCTCTTTTTCGTATCCCCTTCACTGAGCTCCAAGTTAAACACAGGCCCTCTGGATAGCTCATGGGGAATTTGGCAGGCAGATTCTTGTCCTTAGTGACGCATGAATCGCGAAGCCTATACACTCTGGAGACTCAGGACAATAAAGAACTCTACAAATTACGGGAAATGAACAGGCCCCTTATCAGGTTACCACATTAAAAATAAAATTTAGTGTTTAATATTAAACATGACAAGTAAAAATACAAAACTGTTCCACTTCCTTAAAACTGGCTAAAACAAATTTATTCATACCCAGTAATGCTCATTTTCACTGTAAGTGCGAAGATTTGTAACATAGCCCATGCAAGCATGAAATTAATAAAATGCTACTAAAAATGGCATCTTGTTCTTTCCCTGAGGCATCTGTGACATCACTTCAAAGTACTAACAAAGCTAAGTCGTCTCTATAAAATTGAAGAAAAAATAGTATTCATTTTAAGTATTCATTTTAATGAGTTGGTACATACAACAATATTAAAACTGTCATTTTAAAAATAGTTTTCTTCCAATTCCAATCTTTCTTCTGAGAAATTAAAGGAATTTTATGTATTTTTACACTAGCAGTGAGGTCATTCAACCCAGAGCAAACGAGAACTAGGAAATTAGCATGAACTAGGTGAGGCAATTTAACTGTGAGTGACGAAACGCAATGTGAAATTTGCTGTTCTTAACTGTGAGGCCAGTTTTTCTTTCTTATTTTGTTGCTTGCTCTGTCAGAATAAAAATATCAAAGCTGTAAGCTTAAAAATGGCACCACAGTGTTCCATCATTTACTCTGTGAGGTAAAAGAGACATATACCAACCCAAACATTAACACAAACAACTTGGGGAAACAAATATTGAGCCACATTTGGTTTGAAATAGACTCGAAAAGCGTAAGTCTTACCATTCAATCAACAGAGCAAGATAAGTACAGGGGTATCATTTATAGACTTTATAAAGTCTAAAAGGGGTACTTTACAGACTAAAGTACCATCAGTCTATAGGACCTTTGTTTAAGAAATTTTATTTCCATCTACCAAAAGATTGCATAATATGCCAATTTTAATAGAACACGGCACTGCACAGCCATCTGATGTAAAATTACAGTGATAAATATGAAAGTCACAGCTATGATGGGAGTGCAGCCCCTTTTCATCAGGGTTTCCCAACCTTTGCACTGCAGACGTTCTGGACTTGAGGTGAGGAGCTCTCTCCTACGCACTGCACGAAGTCTGTCGGTATCTTTAGCCTCTACCAGGACAACAGCATCCTGCCCCTGCCCTCCCCCACCATCGCCTCAACGCCCACCCCCCTACCCCCAAGGTGTAGCTATCAAAAATGTCCCCAGACATCGCCCATCGCTCTGGAGGACAAAAGTGTCTCCTGTGGACCTCCTTAGATGTAGAGCTCACGTGCCGTGCCAGTGCTTAGGCATGGCTACGCCAGGTGCCCTGCTTCTTTCACTCAACAGCATAGCCAAATACATGAAATCAGACTACGAAAAATTTTAATCCATGCCTTTTCCTACAAATCGTCTGGGTTAACCATGTTCAGACCTGTTAGAAAATACTGCACAATGAACACTGTTTTAGGGATCTCTTTCATATTGAATCCATATAAAAAAACAACAAATACAGATAAATACCTTTCTGGCATTTCTTCTGTTAATCAGCTGAACACGCTCTTCCCCAGTGAGACTATTAACGTCTAGTTTATTTGGGTTTCTGCAACGATGCCTTTTTTGTTTGGGCCTCCCTTCATGGAGCTGCATTCTCTAAAACCAATGACACAGAAACAGCCTTAAAATCTTCACACGGACAGACAGCACAAATGAGCTGATAAGGTAATTCAGTCCAGGAATAATGTCGATATATCATATATTATAACATATCTTATACATGATATCTTCAATGTCATATTGAAGAACCCACCCATTAGTTAACCTTTAAATAGTTTTATATTTAATATAACGAAAACATTAAATAAGAATTTAAAAATTATTGCATGAATCTTTTCCTCCGATTATAAATTTAAACATTATTCTAAGCCATCGTAATGATCATGTATAACAATTATTCTGGATAAAAGTAGGGTCCTGACATGAAGACACTGCTAGTTGCTTCTTTAAATGACCTTGAAGATTCCCATGTTCCTACAGTGCTGTTTGAAGAAGTTACCCATAATGCTGGGGCAGCTTCCTCTAAACTGAAGAGTTCTTTGCTTCTCCTGATAAACTTCACCTGTAAGTAACATCAGATTTTCTGTGGGCTCTGACACAATTTGTATGTGTGGCTTTTTCATTTTTATTCATCTCACTGACAGACTTTCTCATCTCTTCTCACAATCTTCACAATACTCAAAGACATTATTCTTTGAAAAATTTTTATGTATTTCTTTTTAGAGAGAGGGGGAGGGAGAGAGGAAGAGCGGGAGAGAAACATCAATGTAGGTTGCCTCTCACGTGTCCCCTACTGGGGCCCAAAAGCCAGGCATGTCCCCTGACCAGGAACCAAACCAGCAACCCTTCAGTTCCCAGGCCAGAGCTCAACCCACTGAGCCACACCAGCCAGGGCTTACTCTTATTTTACAAATGAGACTCCAGGTTCAAAGACCTTTATCTCCCTCAAGGTCATGCAGCTAGCAAGTGACTATTTCTGGCAACAAAAATTCTCATAAAAATTCTTTCCATCAAATCATGCTGGTTACCTCTGCAATTGTCAGCAAAGCAAGGCCTGACATTTGTACTGTTTCCAACCAATCAGAACATTCCAAGAGACATGCTCAGACTTGAGCGTGGCCTACCAGTCCCATCAAAGCCAGGGCCCTAGTTCAACCTTTTCCGTCCAGTTACTATTACCCCACAAATTCCTGCGCATAATTTGGAGTGTCAGACTAGTCACTGTTTTATGAATATACCTTGTACTCCTATCCTCATTTAACTCCCTTCGTGATTGTTTTATTATGCCTAGAATATCCTCGTCTTGTGATAACCTGGCCAAATGCCCACTAGTTCTTTTTATCATCCGTCAGTCATATGTCAGCTCTATTTTTCTTCCATCTTACCCCAAATACTTTACTCTTCTACAGAGTAATTATTCTTTTATCTGCTTCCATGGCATTTTATACATACTTCTGTTACAGTATATATACCATGTAATAATTATTTAGTTATAAATATATCATAATACAACATGAGATCCAAGAAATTGTTAATGTAAAGTATCCTTGGGAAATCAAACTAATTATAGTTTCATATTCATTACTATAATAAATGCCACCTTCAAAAATGTTATTAAAATCTTAACAACAAAGTTATATAAAACATTATGAAATAAAGTTTATTTGCAGGAAAAAATAATAAATAAACATAAGTTAAAAAAATTAATAAAGATCCCTTTGCAGTGATAAAAGAAAGGTATGAGAACCCTTTAGGACAGTGTAAGTGCCACAAGGACAAGAACTTTATACTGTTCCCTGTTTTATCCTCAATCCCTTAAAATAGCAACTAACACACAGTAGATACTCAATAAAAATTTACTGATTACATGAATATTAATGTATAACCTGTTAAGAAGTTATTGTGTTGAACTAACAATTCTCATTATTTTTAGAACTGCAAAGTTCATTCCATGATTGCCCATCAGATTAGTGAAAACCCTCCCCTCAGACTTTTAAGAGCTTTATTTGGCTCTTAAAAAAAAAAAAATGGAATAAAATAAAGTTTGTGTCAGCCTTTGAGGAAAATTAGGGTATGAGAATTCGGAAACTAAGCTCAAGGATCTCCGTTTTAGACTAGTAGGCTATTTCTTGTAAAATATGAAACTAAATATATATTAGACACAAATATATTAAAATATATTGGGTCTGACACAAATAATGCCCCTTTATTACAAGATCGTAAGCATGTAATTCTGTAACATAACAATATCACACTCAAGCACTCCATATGACATTTTGAGTGAAATGTTCAAAATAAAACTATAAACTATTATGCCCATGTTATTACCCTCCCACCCACAATGAAACAGGCCGCGCACTGTCCGGGCCCTGTGCGTTATAGACGCAGTCCCATTCTAAGCACTGGAGCTTGTGCATTTCCCTTTCTTTTTTTTTTTTTTTTTAAATGTTTTAAAATTTTTATTCAGTTACAATTTCTGCATTTTCTCCCCATCCCTCCCCACCCCACTCCAGCCAATCCCACCTCCCTCTCCCACCTCTACCCTCCCCCTTGATTTTGTCCTTGTGTCCTTTATAGTAGCTCCTGTTTATTGTTATTCAATTACCGTTGTATGCCTTTTCTCCCACCCCACCCCAGATCCCTTTCAATCTAAATAAAGGTAATTATTTTTTTTCTGTTAATAATTACTTTGCATTTATATAATATTTTTTAGACTTCAGAAGATTTTCATTTTTTAGTCACAGGCTGAATAAATATTTACAGGGAGCTAAGTATTGGGAATTATACGCTAAGAGCTTGGGATACAAAGGTGAACGGGACATACTCATAGGGTTCCAGTGCTGGCCCCACCCTTGGAGGTGCCCATGGTCTCCAGGCCAGCCCCTACCGCGCTTGCGCATGAGGATCCTGGCCTCCACTGGCCCCGTGGGGGTTTGTCTGGCAGCGTGATCTCCCAGATACGCAGGACTTATTTTTCTGATTAAAGAAAATAAGAAGTGCCCTGCCATTATTTATGGATTGGAGAAGGAGAAGCAGCAGCTGTAGCTCACACGGTAGTAGGCAGCTCACACTGAGTTACCATTTAACATTCCTAGCGGACGCAGATGGAACAGGCCCGCCAATGTCCTGACACCGAGAACATGCCTTCCTCTCCTAAGCCTATCCGAGAAATGCCAGGGGAGATGGACACAACATTTGGCACATCAGCACCTCAGAGTAAAGTACTGCAAAATGGAACAATAAATTTCTGTGAGTGAGAAAAGCCAAATGCTCATAAGATAGTGAGTAGTATTTCAGAATATAAGGAAAATGCAAATGAATTATAATGATTCTCATCTTTGATTAATGTAACTAACTGTGCATCTGGAGAGACACAGAAGCTATATTCTTATAACCTGACAAAGAGCTTAAGGGTAGGAGTTTAAATACTGAAATTAAGACATTAGCTACTTGAAATTTCTTTATCTGTAAGATAGTTCTAACAATGCCAGTCTGATAAAGTTGTTAGGAGTTTTAATGAGATAATACATGTTAAGTATAATGCCAGGCACACAGCTAAGTCTCAACAAATGTTTACCATGACCATTATTATTATTTTAAAATAACTTCCTTGAAAGAAAGGCCTGAAAGTTTTATACCTATACAACCTGCACTAGATCTAACACAGTATTCTATATTATCAAAGGTGATTTTTCTTGTTAAACACTTGAATACAGAATGGAACAAAAGAAAACGACACTGTATTATATCACGGGAACGATTGTACCAATTTTTTGGCTAGTTTTTCTAAGTCTTGGGCAGAATACATATTTAATATAAGTGGATGAGAATTTAAGCTTCATCATTATAGGTTTGATAAATCACAGAAATAACATATATCAAGATTTGTGAAGGAACACCTACAGGAATAAAGGCTCCTAAATCTTCCACATAACCTGGGTGCTCCTTAAGCCATTTTTCCAAATCCTTTCTCTTCGGTGCATCATCGCCTGCAAGCCTTGTTCCATCTTTCAGATGAATAACTGGAACCGGGCTTTCTGTGTCAGGAACCCCTTGAGGTTGAGAATATGACAGTGCTGGGTTTATCCCTGCAGTAACCTGGGAGGTGGCTAAGCCCAAAGTAACCTGGAGAAAAACACCAAATGAAAATTTTATATCCATGCTTTATTATTCTAATTTTGTTCCAATAAAGGAATTCTTCTTGAAGAGCAAAAAAAAAATTGTTTAAAAATCTGCAAAATCTTCCAGTTGTAAAATTTTCACGCATCTTGGCCAGTGTTAAATTCTACTGAGAGGCGGTGAATGAGGGTACTTCTAATTTCCTAATTATTATTCTACAAAACAGTCACAAAACAGCAACATATGTTTTCATGTGTAGAATTTTGCATGCAAGGATCAGCAGTTTTCAAATACAGTTTTACTTACGTGGTTAGGTGGTTTATTTTTGTTAAAAAAGAGGATGTCGACACCTTCTACATTCTTCCTCCTCCCCCGCCTTTTTTTCACTACAGGCTGGTTGTCTAATATAACTCCATTGGCACCAAGGGTAGACTGAATGGAAGTACCTAATCAAATTAAAAATGCCAGTGATAAAAACCTAGTTCTTAAACAGCAAAAGCAAACATTTTTCTAAATTTATGGAAGTGTCATTTCTATTTTACGTGTCTTAAATCAAGCAATTTGTAAGACAGAAAACTCCACTGACTTGTCATTTAAAAACTTGGAGAACTGTAATTTAGACCTCACTCAACTTTTATTTACTCAATTCCCCCCATCCCCCAGATATTCACTTATCTTCGCTCCCTTCCCCTATCAGAGAGAGAAGGATGCCTTTCTCGTGTATAAGACAAACCTTTCCCTTTTCTTTGGACCCATTTATTCCTACCTTTTCTAAAAGTGTGTTTTATAATTTATTTTTGCTCTCTGGTGCTGAAAGTCTTGTTCTGTATTAGATTCATCTCAACTTAAAAACACGGCCTAACTCAAATGAACATAAAATAAACTTCTTCTGGACTTCCTACAACTTCTAAAATGTTTGAAAGGTTTGTCTCCATTGCGTTCCTCTTCACTGTAATGAACTCATTCCTCAGTTTCCAATAGTCCATTCTGCTCCAGCCTACTTAATGTATTTTCTTGAAGATCACCACTAACTGTTTAGTTATCAAATTAAACTGACCTTTCTCAATTGCTCATTGGAGTAGGAACTCCATTAAAAAAAAGTGTTTGAAAGGCGTGTAAATGAGCCCTGGCCAGGTAGCTCAGTTCATTAGTGTCCCAATATGCCAAGGTTGTAGGTTCGATTCCCTGGTCACGGCAATACAAGAATTAACCAATGATATAAATAAGTAGAATAACAACAATCTGTCTCTCTCTGAATTTCTCTCTCCCTCTCTCTAAAACTAATTTAAAAAATGATGTATGGGTGAAATAGTTCCACGTATTCAGTCATGTCAATAAATATTCATCAAATAGCTATGTACAGGGTATTATCACTGTTCAAATATGAGTAAGACATAATTCCTTTCCTTTAAGAGCACTATACATTCTAGAATTCTTTTTGAAAGAAATTATTACTTAGAATGAGCTCTATTTAAGATGATTCACAGCTGTAGTATAAAATACATTTTCAATCACTCAAGGACAATTTTTTGAGCAAGGTCTGTGTATCCCTGAAAGAAGCGTTGTACTTTGGCTGGCTGTGGAACCTTATAGAAATCACTTACCTTCCTACATCTCAGTTCCAAAAAGGTACCTTAATTCATATGGTAAGGAATAACTAATTATAATGATTAAAATCATTTTTTGCATATAAAAGCTTTATGCCCATGTAGTAAATTTTATTATAATCAGATTAATGAATTATTACCTGATTTTAAAATTCTTTCAAAAATACTTTTGTAGTACATTTTAGCTGTAGTAATAGACTTCTTAAAGTATCACTTTTAAAAATACTATTTCATTTTATAAGAACTTCTCATGACATCCTATTCTAATATGAATGAAATGTGTTACATCAATCCCCTTTCCTTCATGACCACTAACCCCAACCCCTCCCAAGCTCACTTTGTGATACTGTCCATAATGTAGACCCACCTTTCCTAAGCAGGCTCTGACCTCACACAAATGTCTCTCTAGTCGCAATCTTGTTTCTGCACGTAGTCCATGAGAACGAAAGACTACCTTTCAGGGATTACTCATAAACCATTTCTGTATCTTGTAGCTACCTGGACTACACAGTCTCTAAAGTCTTTCTTAAACTGCTCATTTTAACTTCCTCTATCAAAAATTAGCATTAATTTGTGACTTAGGTATTTTTCTTTAAATTTATAATCTGTTTTTATATTAAAATGCTATTTGAGCTTTTATCTGAATAAAGCTACTTCATAAAATGATATTTTCACCCAAATATATAAGCTCCCCAAACTAAATTGGCCTCTGTGCTTTAATGTCATATTCAAAGTTCCAATATTTATTTACATTAAAAATTATATTAATTATAGATTTAAGAGAGCTTATTACAACATTAAAGGACCAATGAGTTTTTTATTACAAGCGTCAATAAAAGAAGTCTGGAAATGACAGGAGTGTATTTCATGCGACAGCAGTGATTACCAGCACATTCACCTGACACTGGCACAGATTTGGGGAAGTTGGCGAGGCCGCTGTCAGACGCACTCTGGAGCTCCCGAAGTCGGGCGAGGTACTGCTGCTGCCCCGGAGCACAGTCTTCACTGTCAAACGGTCTTTTCTGAGTGAGCCCTTGCTTCTGAAATGTCAACTTCAAACCACCTTCCTGTGAAACGAGCACCATTATTAAGAAAGGAACAATGTTAAAAACCTCATTGCAGGATATGAAGAGAAGTGTTTTATTTAGAAAAAGTGGAGTAGAAACCCTGAATCATTCAGTTCTCGTTTGCTCATAAATCAGTTGAAGAAAACATTAAATCATTGTCTATGATGTATATTAAAATTTCTATCTTAAATTTTAAAATATCCAGGTAGTATATACACTTTCATGAGCAAAACAAAGTTTTTCACATGACCAATACACTGTAACACATTCAGCTTTGGAAATTCATCCCTATGTACATTATTCAAATGACATTCCAGATAGTGAGTAATCAGTTTTGCTTAAAAAACCATACAGAAAAAATGAAAGGTTACCAAAAACAGGGCATGCTAAATGTTTAAAACGGAAAGTGCACTGACATACCATTGAAAGATTATACAGAAGAACCCAAACAATCAGAAACTGTCACACTGTTTAAGAAAGCATCTCGATCAGGAGAAGGACTTTGTCAGAAGTATAGGTAGAGAAACATACTTAATGATGATCCCTCTAGTAGAATATTCAAGTTTAATAACCTGGATATCAAAAGGAGAATAATCCAGATACCAGAGAACAAGTATGTGAAGGAAGTAAGAGTAAGAGCAGGCAGCCATTTGCAGGAAAAGCATGCTGCACACCACAATCGCAATCAGCCCTAGGGCAATAAAAATAAACATACGTCTTTGATTTTCACTGTAAACTCCTTTTCTCGCACATGCTTCTTCACCTTTGACATCTGTGCTGACTGATCATGTTCTTCTTGCACACCAGCACCCGGAGGAGTGGCCACACTGGGCTCACTACGCTCTGTGGCCGCGCCAGGGCTGTCCAGCAGCTTTGTGGTATAGAAAGAAGCCACTGAGTTGGCGTCGTAACTTCTTCTAGCTGAAGGCCACTTCCCTTTCAGAACCGTTTGACAGATACTGTCCAACCGGTTGATCATCACACGATCCTGGAAAAGCACACCACATCAGAGTGTAATTTTAATAATTAGGCCAGGTCTTTGGACAGCAAACGGCTACAAGCCTCGATGGGTCTAACCCTCACAATATGTGTATATTTATTTGGTATGCATAGGTATTCTCACACTCATATTACAATTCTGTAAGAAGTTATCAAGTATAAGTTCCCATTGGTGGAAGTTAAAAATATTATAAAGATGCTTTTCCATACTTTTATATTTATAATTACAAAATACAGGTTCCTTGTAAAGAATTCAAATAATAGAGAAGTACATAAAAGAGTTCTCTGTTCCTAACCTCACCCCTAAAGGTAAATACTAGCTGAGTCACACACTGGAAGAACTGTATTACTCCAACCTGAACTCCCACCACTGAATATAAATGCACTTAAATGGCTTCCCCCCACCCACCACAGGTCACTGCTTGCTACGATTAATTTCTCGAAGGAGATTCAGTTGAAAGCACTTATTTCATAAAGAAGCACTAAATATTAATTTGTTTACGAACATAAGCATTCAGTATCTTTTATTCTAAACATTATAAGGTTTTGTTGAAAAACATACATTTAAGTAGATCTAATTTATTCGGCAGTAATAATTGATACGGTTAATGCTGACATCAAAATGTCATCCGACATTTTACAGTGACCTGTTTTTCTACATAATAAAGCCACATAGAAAAATACTAAAAAAATGACCTATTTCAACAAGTAACCATTCACTTACTTTTGGCCAATATGAAGCTGCCAGCATATATCCTCCCTGTAAGATATAAGCTGACTCTGGGGTTCCATTGTTCATCTGGAAGCTGTCCTGGGTCTCATCCTGGGTCGTGCTCAGTGACGCAACACTTTCTTCATCATAGGCTTTCATGTGAGGGGTAACTTCTGCTGAGAACGATTGTAACTGTTTAAGAGAGACTGCACAAAACAGTTTTACATATACTTCAAATCTCATAATTATTCCGATATATTTGAAAATGAAAAGGTAAAAAAAGGAAAAATTCACCTAGAATACAATACTCATTATTTTAAAGATCAGCATTAAAGCAAAATAAATGGCATTAAGGAGTCTAGGGCAAAAGGTTAACAGAACATCCTTTTAGGCATACAAATTTGATTCTCGAGGTCAGTTTCCCTGAAAGAGCTAACCTCCTGATTGACAGAATGCCTCTGGACTGAGACAATCATAAGTACCTGATGAGATACTGTAACTCTCTAAGTAGAAGACTTTTATTAATTGGGCATTTTCCATGTGGCAATCCTGAAATTTATGACTATGGAGCTGTTACAGGAGATCTTGGCACCCACGAGGCATGGTGGTTCCTTAAGCCAGAGTGCAGAGTTGGCCCCCTGGATGGTAACTCACTTGCTGCTGAACTGGACTGCTGCAGGGACGCCTGCAGGACAGGACCACCCCCACTCCTCTGCTGACACGCGGTACACTCTCTCCTGTACCTTCCCGAGTGGCAGCTGCCAAGCAGGGCCTATGACATTCTTATTGGTCTGACTGCTTAATCATAGAATCCTGGTGGCTGTTACAGAATATTGTCTTCATTGGTTCACTAACCAACTCGTTCCAGTAAAACTATAATACTAAATTTAAGGCAATCACAAAGAAATAAAAATTTTGCATAAAATCTCTTAATTCCTCTGATGAATTCATTTGGCAATGCCTTGAACATTACCACAGTTTGCCATGTATAATGAGCACTTTTTGCCCAAATTTTTGAGGGAAGAACAAGGATGCACATTATACATGGGTATAATGATTACATACCATGGGCATAATAATCCAGTGTATAGTGCACACAAAATGTAGGTGCACGTTATACATGGGAGCACATTATACATGGCAAAACATGGTAAATAGAAAGCCTGTACCAGTAATTTTAGTTTCCTTTTCAATAGTGATTCTCTAAGAAAATCTGTAGGCATAAAATTTTAGCTAATAATTTTAAACAAGCTTAAGGTATTGGAACCAATTCCTTTCTTTCTCACTTGTGATCTTGTCTTAAAACAGCAACAAAGCTTTATGCAGATACCTTGCTTTTGAACTTCCTCTTCTTCACTGTCACTTTCTTCTGATGAAGATGAAGAGGATGATGAGGAGGAGGAAGAGGAAGAGGAGGATGAAGATGATGCTGAAGAACAAGAGGAGGATGAAGAAGAACTGGAGCCTGATCGAGAGTGGGAACAAGAGGAGGAGGAAGACGAGGAAGAAGATGATCTGGAAGAACAGGAGGACCTCTCGGAGTCAGAGTCAGAATCTGAACTAGATTCTGACCCTCTTTTGTGGATGCGCTGTTTGTGAGAAGCTGGGTTTGGAGTTAGGGGTTCTGTTCTGGCTGCAACCATGCGTCTGTCTGCTTCACCTTTTCCACCAGATTTCTGGTCTCCGGCAGCCTGTGGTAAAACGCCATTCTTTGGGCTGACTGGCTCAGACTTTATTAGTGTCCTGGTTTCATCAGAAGACATGGACTCTTCTTCAGAAGACTGAGGCTCCTCTTTAAGGTTTTCACTTTTAACTTTAATATCCTCTAGAGTAATACCTTTAGCGTCTAGGAGCTTAGGTAAAGAGGTAAGAGGAGAGGCAGAAAGTGCAACTTGATATTGCTGTAAGAGTGGGGTGGAGGTCCTTGAGTGAGCCATTTTACTTTGACTGTAGTTCCGCTGTGCTGCCATAAATGAGAGTTCAGGGTCACGAAGGATGTGATAGTCTGTTCGGCTCACCCCGTGTTTAGCGGCTCCAATAAGCAAGTCCCTATCATGAGGGCCACATTCCCACCAGACGGGTAAGTCTGGATTTGGATGGCAAAGTTTCAAACGTTCAAACAATTGTGGATGGCGGAGGGCCTGTTCCCTTACTTTCCTTAGAAGTTCAATGCGATACAAAGTCCTAGAAGCACGTTCTTCTGTGATTGGCTGAATAAAAATATTTGGATCCACCAATTCTGCATTGAAACAGAACAAAAACATTAACCTGAAAAGTACTTCATTAGAGATTCAAAACAAATAATGCAACTTCTAAAATATACCTCTATTCAATATCATTGTATAGTTTCCATAATTTCTTTTAAGTATTCTTAAATGAGAAATGTGTTTTAAATGAGAAACTAAAAGTCCTATAATATATATAACTTAGATGTACACAAAGTAAGTAAAACATTACGAATTTTTGGAAGCATTCAACCTGGTAATATAAATAGGAAATTTATTTTTATGAAATTCCCTATGAACCATGCCTTACTATTCTGTGTCTTAATCAACAAGAAAAATTTACTTGAACTCACTTATAAATATAAATTAAAACTGCTGAACAGTGCCCCACAAACAAATGGAAGTATACACTTGTTTAACTGCACCGAGGTAACTCAAGGCATTGCCATGAACTCATAGGGACACCAAAGGCTTTCTTAACTTGAGGGAATCACAGGGACATTTCTCAATCACCCATGAACTAGCTTTAGATGGCTCAGTTTTAACATGATACATTTATTTTTTTGATGAGGTCATATCTTTGTGAGCAGAGATACTGGCAAAGCGAGAGATATATAGACACTCCATGAATGGTTTCTGCAATTTTTTTTGAAAATCTCAAAGTGATTCAAAATAACAAGTTAAAAAGAAATCATGGGCTACGCAAAAATCAATACGGAACAGCAAATAAGAGTGGGAGTCCATTCTACTTCCAAGATTTGAGAAGCTGTACAGCACCAAACAGATGCACACATCTAATTACTAAGTAACTATGGCTATTTAAAAAATACAAGTATTGCTATTCATTCAATTTATGCCACATTTTCAAAACTATTACTAGATTGCTAGGACCTAGAAAAAAATTTTTTTACAACTTTATAGGGTATTTTTATCGGGATCACATTACATTTAAAACATAGAAACTTACTAAGTTGTTTGGACCTAATTATGCCTTAAACAGAACTCTAAGGCCTCAGGTCTGTGAAAAATTTCTGAGACATTAAGGACACTGTGAACTGAGGAAGTTTGGGTAACTGAGTGAACCCTCATCCACATTTCTAACAAGAAAAAGCTACTTTTTCAATCATCTTTTAGTAATTAACCCTTTCCCTTTTCTTTTAAAACTGGAATCAAAATTGATGGATTTATTCACATAGCTTTACATTGTTGATGAGAACTAAGACCTAACAACAACAAAAAAAAGGGTGAGGGGCCTCTTGGCAACTATAAATAGTAGGAGACACAGTACTGTGCCTTACCTGTCATTTAAAACCCATCTATGGCTACAACAGACCTTAAAGTAGACTAAAATCTACTCTGAATTATCTGGTATTTGGGAAATCAAGTGATTGGCTACTCTGTCCAGTAGACTGACAACAAATCTGCAAGGAAACAAGACAAGGAAAGAAACTCACATGGAAGTTAAGTCCTTTCATATCAGACATTCACATTTTCACTACGAAGTAAGAGCAGGGAGCCACTGGGTTTAGCAGCCAGAAATCACACTCGACAGAGAGCGAGCACAGCTGCCCCTGACACCGCATTCCCCAGAGGACCTGCCCACAGCTCCAAACACCATGACAGTCACCTCAGAACAGCTCTGCACGGGGCCACGAGCACCCGTGATTAGTGGTTTTTCTTTCTTTTTTTGATGGCCCTAGGTGATCTTATTAAAGTCTTTAAAATGTCTTTTGAGTGAAGGCCTCATTGCCTGCAAAATTATTCGTATAAATAAGCCCTCTAGCATAGCTCCTATAAAATGGACTAAAAATGTAAGTTATAGCTATTTACCAAAAAAGCCATCCTTCATCTTCCACCTCCCCCAATCAGTAATCTAATAAAACACTGGCCATCTTCTCAAAAACTCACTGTGTACCCTGATTCTCTTTAGATCTCATCTTAACAGGATTAAGGAATGGGGGATCTTCAAATATAGTTTATTTACAATTCTGAAAAACTGCAGACATTGAATTAGACAGCACTGAAAATTTCTGACTTTCTTAACCAATGTCACACCAATAAATTCGATTAAAAAATATAGTAAGAAAAATAAAATTTCAAAATTTTACTGATTTTGACCAAAATGAGGAAAAAAAGAAATTTTATACCTACCTTCTTTGGAAGGAAGACGGCAAACCCTGCGACACATAGACATGAATGCATACAAGTATTTCTCCAAGCTATCATCAGTTTTCTTATGCAGCCTAGCCATGGCTCTAAATTTTGTCCAATCAAACTGGCCTCTGTCAGGGTCAAACACCACTCCAAACGTAGATACAACTCTGTAGAAGTCAGCTTCTTCTCTTCTTGTCCATCTATTTTGAATCGGGTTTTTAAAAAGCCACATTGGTATTGAAATAAACATTTATTAATGCTGGATATAATGACTATAATAAACATTTAAAACGCTGAAAGTAAATAACACTTTACAGGATTAAATCCAGGGTCAAGGCCTTGTAAATACATTTAAACTGCTAGTTGACTCATCCGTCTAACCATGTTTCTTTTCCTTCAGACAATAATAGTTTTTTGCACATTGACTATGTGAGAAAATATGCCTAAGCTACAAGATTATGTAAGACATGATGACCCTACCTTCAGGAAAAAGATAAAAACGTTTCAACTATATTTATAACACAACATAGTATTTGAGAATTTACGAGAGATGGAAACCAAGAACTTTAAGAGAGCACAGAAGGAGGAGGCTCAGTTCAGACCCGAGTGATCAGGAGAGGAACCGCGGCATGGCAGTTAAGAGGCACAGGTTCATGTTAGGGAGGGTGTGTTAGGGAGTGGACACGGAATAAGCACAGGAAGGAAACCACATTTTGTGGGGGGATGATGAGTATTCCAGATTGACAAGGAGATGGCCCATAGCAGGGACAATGGGAGATAGGGTTGGGGTCAGATTGTGAAATGCTTTAAATGCCTGGCTTGAAATAGTCTCTATAGTAAGTTAAGAGCTCCTAAAAGTTACTTAACAAGGTAGGATTTAACTCACACAACTATTGGGTAAATTAGAAAAAGCATATGAGAAAATTCTTTGAAAAACATTAACAGCTGAGTTTTTATAATGTATCATAGAGACACATTAAGAAGACTAATTTAATGATGATGTAAAAACTGTCTGGGAAACCAATCAAGTCATATGAGCCTTGCACCTGAGTGTTAAAACTAGGAAAGGTGAAAAAAGAATGAACTGAAAGACCACAGAGATCACACAGTAAGAAAAGTCACGGTTCCTACCTTCAAAGTATTTACAACTTAGGCAGACATAGAAAGGAAAAGATAATTGTCATTACAGTGTCTTATTTTGACAAATGAGTAGTTTATTTAAACGAGTGCTTTAAGAGTGCAGTAAAAAGAATACTATCAGCTAAACTGGTTGTGAATGAAAATTAGTAAAGCTTTGGACACGTGTTCAGCTCTGAAGGATGGACTGGGTATGACCTAAAGTAAGAGAACGGGTATTATTCCAGGTGATAGGAACAACATAAGGTAGGGTGTCGAGTCAATAATTAGGAGGACATTCTGGATGAGAGAATAGTAGTGAACAAAATCATAGATGCATGCTGATGCCTAAATTGAAGAGACTCTTGAAATGAGGCTCAGGAAGTTAAACTTTACACCTACATGAAAATAGGAAGAAACTGAATATCATGATAAAACTACTATTTTAGGAAGATTAATCCAGATCCTACAGACTGAGGGGAAATGTTTGGTGGTGGAGGTAAGATGGCCACAAATTCTTTGCCAGTCTTCCCACTGAGAGTTGTAATCTATTTCCCTTTCCCTTAAATCTTGGTTGGCCCTGTGACTTTTTTGACCAACAGTAGGTGGCAGAAGTGACACTTTGTAACCAGCCACGGAAGTGAGGCCACTTTGGACCTTCCAGCCACACACCATGGAAAGCAGAACTACCTGGTCAAACCACTTAAATGTGAGAAATAAAAACCTGAGGTTGAGTTAAGGCCCCATGTTTTGGGGTGAGTTGTTATGCAATGATAGATAATTGAAACAGTTACAGAGGTAGTAGTAGAGGTATCCACTTATAGAGATGCTAGAATTTGAAGACTGCATCTAGAATAGCTGAAATTTAAAATTTCAGACTAAGTAAATGGGAAAAAAAGATTCATCTCCCAGAGAAAACCCAAGGACCCAAGTTTAACAAGGAGTGCAGGTTACTGCTAAACATTCCTAGTCTTTTCTGTGAACTCTGTCTTTCTAAGAAGTTAAAGCTTTTGGAATGTGAGAAGCTTCCCTGTTTTCTTAACAGGGTCTCTTGTAAGAAGTTCTACTACCATTTGTTCCCCTTTCACATAGTAGTTCCAAGGATTCCTCCTGTGTATAAAGCATAGATGGATTTCTCTTTCATAGATTCTAATATAACATTTCATAAAAGTCTCAATGTAAAATAAGATAGAATGGAATTTATTTTATGTTATTTAAGTTTCATCAATAATTCCTGAGTTTGTTCTGTACCTTCATTTTTTCACACCAAACTGTTCACAAACATGACAAAAGAATGATTAACTGAAAAGTACGGCTAGTAACCATAAAATACAATAATCTTTATTAATTTTACCATATTTGTTTATGTATTTATGCACATGTGTATATGAGCATAAAGCATTTTGGTTTGACCAACTCCTTTATCTATATGCACTTCTCACAAAGTGGTTAATCACATCCTAACAGCCTTCAGAAAGAACTGTATTCAAATACGATATATTACATATTTAGTGCTATTTGTTGTCTTACCTCTGCTGCCTTTCAATCTTGGCTGCCATTTTCGGGTTAAGAGTGGCTTCTTCATAAAGAGGCTGCATTACACAGGCAGGCACTGAGAAAGCAGGCTGTATTTGCTGGATTTGTCTGTTTTTATTAGTACGCTGATACGCAGTGATGAGACGCCTCAAGCGTGTGGTTAAAGCCGACTGAGTAGGCCAATAAACTTTATCCCCCTCCATCAGTTGGCCATCTATATTTAAAGAAACTCATGTCAAGTTAAAAAAAACTAAGAAATAAAATTAAAAACAAAACTCAACATACTGTAATGAAGCTTACAAAAGCAGCAAAATCTCCATACTTCATTTTTCTTTCAATCTGATTATGTGAAAAACCAAACCAAATTTTTCATCACCGAAAAGTTTAACTATAGCTCTAAAAATGTTACAACAGACTTTAAGAGCAAGTCAAAGTAAGCAGACGACAGTGGAATAAAGAACCACAACGTTATCTATGTAAATTTACTTGAACAGTAAATTTAGTAGATAACTAAATTACTTGAACAGAAAAGACAACTCTTAGGTCACCAGGGCTAATGTCTTACTGGCTGGTGAATACTCAAATGCCTTGACTTAAAACTCAAACTGAAATCCATGAGAAGAATACTGTAAACTCTTCTAATTGATCCACTCTGTATTAAATTTATCTCAATTCCACCGGAATCAAAACATTTTACAAGTCATTAGGGAATTTAATTTTTTAAACTAGTTTTAATCAATTTTTAAAATTCATTAAGACAATGCTGCAACTTTTAAGCTTTTGGACGCCCAAAGCAGTGCAGGATCTAACTGTTTCCAGGGTGTGCTATAATACGTATATACACCATAATCAAGCACTGCTTATGCACGCCAAGCAAATCCACTCTTCCGTTCCTAGTGGAGCTACGGAAGGGGTGAGGCACCACTCCCCTGGGTTCCCAGAAGGTAACGAGTGTACTCAGTGACAGTGTTTTCCTCTCCTGATACCACAAAGCAGAAGACCCTGTACAGAAAAGCTTTGTAGAGACTGAATGAAAAGAATGGTCCCTAATGGGCATTTGGAACTAATAACAAAGTGAAAGAATGATTGAACTAACACTAAAGATGAGCTCTAACATTCAAGTTTAATAATGAAGACATAAAAATACCAGCTTGTATTCTATAAAACTTCATTGAGTCACCGCATAAAGATTTGCAGCTAAAAATATTGTGAAATTCCCAGTTAGTATATTCAATGATTACAGCTGTCTTCAACAAAAATTTCATATATTTTGAAGAATTATGAAAATTTATTAGTTTTTGATCTCATGGTGTCATGAGAATGTTAATTTCTAATAATGATAAATAAAGAATTAAGTGCAATTTACCTCCATCTGCTATAACAAGATCTCCTGGTGAGGAAACATCATCCTTTTAAAGAAAAACAGAAATTGTCACAGGGTAATTGGGTCAAAATACAGTTATGACAAAAAGTATCAAACTTCTTTATAACAGAACTTTACGCAATAAAACTTTTATTTGTTCTTATTTCTCACGTTTTCCCATTTTTCTATTGCCTTTCACATATAGACCCATCACTACTAAAATTATTTCCTTTTCTATGATTACATTTAGGTCAGTTTCTTTTCTTCCACCCTTCTTCTAAATACGCCTCAGGTTTTACTTACAATTGATTTTTTTATGGTCCTATATACCAACTTTCACATAATTTATTCATTCTCACACGTGGTTATTAGCGAACTTTCTATTTTTTTCTTTCTCAATCTTTAACAGTTTGCTTTTGCTGTATGCCTGATTTGTATCTGCCAACAAAGCACCTTCAATTAGGTAGCACAACATTATTATAAGCTTAACATATTTACAACTTTGGTGATTTTATTCCAATGACTTGTAGTTTGTATAGTTTTAGAAAAGCCTAAAGTTCAAGTTATCATCCCTCTGTAGGCGGGTCTTTTTTGTCTGGTTGATTTCAACATCTCCTCTTTGTTTGGTGTATCTGTTTCACAGGATGTTTCTTCCAGAGGATTTAGTTCTATTTATCCCGCCAAGATTCACTTTATTGCTTCAATCTGAGGATTCATGTCTTTTATCAAGTTTGGAAAAAATCTCCACCGATCTCTCTTAAAATAGAGCTTCTCGCGTGCGCTCTGCGGTCTCTCCTTCCGCAATACCTACCACACACACTGTGAGGACAGTACCTGGTGTTCTGCTTGCCGGTAAGGCTTTTTGTGTGCTCCACTGAGCTGGCTGTTGACTTTTTGCCTCAGCTCTGAATGTACCGCCTCTCTCACGCGTCTTGCTAGCCCTAACAAAATGCATCTGGGCTCTTTAACGATCTCTTCTTAGCCAGCCAGCATGCTAAGTTCTGTCATTAGCACACACTTCAGAGACACTGTGGGTCCTCTCACTGCTCAGCTCCCACGGGACACACTGCTTCCCCAGCGCCACTTCCTGCAGTTCAGGCAGCTTCTTTTGCACCTGCTGAAGAGCAGCTTTCCCTAGAAACCTCCCCCTTGGGTGGTTTCGTAGTGCACTCCTCCACCAAGACACTTCCACAGGAAAAGCTTCCTCGGCAACCGCAGAGGGTGGCTTTCCCCCAAGTCACGTGAGTGCAGTGGCACAGCAACTTTCCTGCCACCCACTGAGCTGTGGCCAATCCCTTACCAAAAAGGCCAGGGTTACAGGGGAGAGGGCTCCTCCTTGGGTGCCTTGTGTCAGCCCTAGGAGTAGTGGCCATTCCTCTATTCTTTACCTCTTCTACTTCTTACTAGCCAATCCCTCAATGACTTCAACCCCCTCCCCCAAGAATCAGTAAGTCTTTAAACTTTTCCCATCAAATTAATCTTGTTTCTCTCTTCTGACCGGCCCAAAGTGATCCATCATACTACATTGTAGATAATTTCCGCGTATCTACTTTCTAAGTCATTTCACATGAGCTGTGTCTAATCTGCTTCTCTAGTTTTAAATTTCACTGACTATATTTTCTACTTCTAAAGTTATATATAATTTTTTTCATGGGTCCCTAGTTTTAAAAAACGATATCTATCTTTCTTTTGTTTCTGTTTCTTTCATGTATTTAATCTTTTAAAAATGTACTTCTTTTCTATTTTGACAGGTCTATTAATCAGATGTTCTTAGAGTTCTGTCTAATCTTGGTCTTTGTTGCATTTTCTAACAATAACTCATGATAAATTGTTCCTTGTATAATTGAAATATTTGGATTTTAACCTTGTTTTATGGTGGGCTTTCTCATCAGTACTCAACCCATTTTTATATTACATTTTTGGTCTGAGTGTTCCTGGACTATGGAGATGAAGTAAAAAATCAAACTGAAGGGAGGGCAGGCCTACGGTGTGAATTCTCAGGGGAGACAATTTTCCTCTCCCGAAGTCCATGGTAAGATGCATGTGCTTGTGCTGTTGGTTCGAAAGTACTGCCCTCTGAGAGTTCTGACTTTCTACAGGATTTTACTTCTCACTGACACACACCGGCCTCAGCCGCATCTCTTGTCCTAATGTACACAATTCATATCGAAGCCTGGTGGCTACCCAGACCAGCAGATCCCCCCTGACAGCTACAGCATCACCTCGTCTTTTACCACTTTCTTATCATAAATATTATAGAAATTCCTCATCTCTTTTAGCATCACCTCCCCGACTATAGATTGTTTTCTGCATTTTCACCCAACCCTTGTCCTTCCTTTTGATTTGATCTAATCATGCACTCAGAACTATGCTGCAGCAGCTCAGTATTCCTCTCGGCTCCACCCATTGCAAACCTCTGCATGTAGGTGTAGCTCCTATTCATTGTTGTGTAATTGTAGTACCCAGTTCTTACTCTGTTTCTATCTGTTCCTGTGTAATTTCAGTAGCTTGTTCTTACTCTGCTTTGGAATTCTGAGCCTGGACACTGTGTTTCTTAGCTCCTGTAAGTGTAGCGTGTGGGTAAGCTCCATTTCATCCACCTGTTGGAAGCAGCCTTCAATTTGTCTAGAAGGGGAGATCAGGCAAATTCTAAATGATTATTTGTGGTATCTGTCGACTAAGTTGATCACTAACAAATCTTCTGAGGAATAGAACTATGTATAATGAAAACACATATGAAGGAAAAGCACACAACAGAGAAAGCAAAGCAAAGAAACCATAGAATAACTAAAATTGAGGATTTTAAAATATGATCCAAAGCATACCTCTATATCATCTTTAAAGATAGCTGGGGCAGGTTTGTATTCTGGATCTTCCACATCTCTGTTAAAATACCAACAAAAGCAATAATAATTGTATTAGACTTAACATTCTTTTGACAAGACAAACAAAGGGAGTCTCGTGGGAATGACTTTTTAGTGTGCTTTAAAAATCAGACTGAAGTCTCCGCTCTTCAGCCAGGGAAGCCATGCCGTAGGATAAAGCCTGTTACATGACAGGTCAGGAGATACCTAGTTTTAATTAACTCATATTCCTACATTCGCTTTTAAATGTGGAATCATTAACCTTAACATAGTCTTACTTTTCTCTTTTGGTAAGATAACAATGGCCTTGTAATAGGTATAATGAACAACATTATATTTCTCTTCATTTGCAGCTTTCTGCCCTCTTAAATTTTATGCGCCTAAAATTTTATGGCCTTAATGGCCATGATTGTTAAGAATAGCAAAATACTGTGAACTGTTTTAGAACTGGAAGTGTTTAACTTGAATCCAGGAGCATTTAAAGCTTTACTTATTAATAGCTTCTTAAAAAAAGCGTGTAGAAGAAATCTTTTGGTTACTCATACAAAAAATGAGTTGATGGGAAAGAAGTTATAATCATCTAATTGTTTTTGTCTAGGGCAAGAGTGAATGTTAGCCAATGAAATAAACCCTGAAAAGGAAAAAAAATGGAAAAAAATAAAGGACTCATCAAAACAAAGGGTGTGGGGCAGGTCCAGTTTCTTCCTTGATTCTCCTACTAGTCAGATAAGCTCTAACTTACAAGAGAATCATTAGCTCTTCTAGGCCGTAAACTCCAATTCTACTATTTCTACATCTTTCAAGGGCAACACCAGTGACACGGACAGGGACATTGTCCCTGCTGACGTTGGCAGGGACACGGAGAATCCATGGCTCTGAGGTGCACGTACCCATCCATGTAATCATTTGCCCTCTGTTCTGCAGCAACTGCTTTCTCATCAGGCTTCCCCACTCTTTCCAAGAAGCACAACGCTGGGTCTGCTCGGATAGTGTTGTATTTCTCATAACCTGGAGAGATCACCAATGATCAAAGTAGAAAAGGTAACAGCAAGACATATAAATATAATCATCCCTCATATTTATGGTGGATGACTTTCCTGGACTAAAGGGACCATATATTAAAATGATACATTTCCTAGCAATTACCACAAATATCACATGATACGGTATTACGTATATTTGAAGATTTTGATTAAATTTATCTATTAAAATGAAAAAGAGGAAAAACTGCTCACACACACACAACACACTTCACGTAAGAACTCTTCCTAAGAGGCGAAGTCATGTGAGACTTATATCTGGGAGGGGCAGTTCACATAGGCCGCCCTTTTCCTGAGCAAATGCTGTGACTGACAGACGCAGTGGGGTAGTGTATGCTTTACATGATATGTAATAACATGAATGTGACAGGAATAAAGCTGCAAGTGGAAATCGATAAACAGAACCAGTTGAGTAACACTATACATGGAAAAAGACTCCACCAACATTACTTTCACTTACCATGTTTAAAAACTCCTATAAGGAGTGACTTATCAGCGTCAAAATCCCACCATTCAGCAGGAACTTCTGAGTGGTCCGGTTCTGGGACCCAAACATCAATGTCACTTAAAAAAAAAAATCACAACAGCATTATGAATTACTGCAAATGATCAAAAAGGAGGCAAAATTTTTACCTAGCTTGTAAATGATTATGATTTTTTTAAAAAGGGATACAATTTTATTTCACTTATTTTTTATAATCCATAATCACCACAAATTAAAATCACAAAACTGCACAAATCAACAGTTACCAGAAAATGAATTAATATCCTTAAGTTCAACAAAAGAAGTAAGTTTCAACAAGGTTTACTCTACTCTTAAGTAATCACATTCTTTCCACTGATTTCCCTTAGATATTCATAAGGGGGTCCCTTTGGAAAGTAGAGACTTATGTCAGCAAACAACTTTACAAAGATATCTGCTTTAAATATTTTATTTTGTATATAATGAGACTGATACCCTAAAATGGCAAATAAATTATTAGGCTACAAAAGAAGTTAACCTCTTCTAGATTGCTTTTGCTACGAAAAATCACACTGAAAAATTAAGAATTGTTTACAAGTAAAGAACAGAGGCAAGTTTTTGATTCATAATTTGATTGAAATACTCAAAGTGCTATTTTATGCTTTATATAATACCATGCCACAAAATGAAAATATAGTAAGTACTAAGAACCATAATATGTCCATGATGCTTTGGTAAGTTGGTTATTTTCATGAATATGAAATAACTCTGGCACTTATAATTTTGTAAACATAATTAATTTCCTGTTACATTGCTCATCACTCGAGATTATTTTCCCCAAAACCTTCCGCAAGTAACACGTATAAACACCTTTAAAAAGGAAAAGACGCCATGTACAGAAGGGCTGAAACATTCATTTTTCTACTATGGTGACTCAAGCCAAAGTCTCCTTAGCCTGGTATAAAGCTAATGTCTCACAATTAGTCATAAATCAGAAATATAAATATAAAACATAACACAATTTTCAAAGAGTCAGAAATATAAATATAAAATGTAAGATATTATATTAAGTGGAATTTCATTTCTTTACCTTGGCACCATAATTTCACAAACTAATTAACAAAGACATATAGACACGAAGAACGGGGAGTTTCCTACTCATAATTAAGTTGTGTGGCAACAGTTCATTAGTGAATTGGTTGTCTTCGGGAACTCAAACTTTCATTACAGAAATAAACTAATAAACACGCAGCATGTTCCTGAGCTAGTTTACAAGAGCCCAATATTTAGCCATTGAGTTGAAACAAAGGATGCTGGCAATAAAAAAGATAGATTTATAAATAAATAAAACATAAAAAATGGGCAAGAAATGATTTTTTATTTTTCATAAGTGTTTTGCCAGCAGAAAACATTTTGAACCAAAGGTATGTGGAAAAATAGAGGGAAACCTTTCTCTAGATTCTTAAAGAAAATTTTCTGCCCTTAAATGAGCATCTTATTATATCTAATTTTGCTTAAAAACAGAAGGGTCACAATCACAATGTTTTCTACCTTCGTGTAAAAATATAGAAAAAGAATAGGAGTAATCTTCCTGTGATAGAGCAAAAGTTGAAAAATACAGTTAAAGAAGGTATTTATTTTTGATTCGTTCCTTACCAGGGCTAAACAAAGCATGAGCACTGAAAGATAAAGAGAAAAGAACACGGGAAATAGGATCCCCAAAGGAAAAAATGTGGGTCACACAGTTCCCCTCACCAACCATCAGATGGAACTACTTGTCCAGTAAAAGGCACTTGGGACAAACCTCATGTTCAAGTATAAGTGCCATCTGCACATGAGTATCCATTAACGTGATAGCAAGTGGAGTACAGTCAGGTGCAGGTGCTCCTCCTATTGATTTCCGTACTTAAAGATTCAGTTCACATCCTCTCCCTTGCATAAAGCCCCCATTAACTTCCAGAGGCTAGCTCATTCATTCAAAATATAGTTAAGAGTGGAGGTGAAAGAGGGTATAAGGGGGATAAATTGTAATGGAAAAATTATTTTTAAAAAATTTTAAATAATATATATTATATATAAAAATAAAATATATACAAAAAATAATATGTACAATATTACATATATATTTAAGCAGCACTTGCATGTGCCAGTGATGGCAATAACGAGTCAGACACAGCTCTGCCCTTGTGAACACGCACCTGCCATACTGCGTGATGAGTGCTGGGACAGGGTACTCTGGGCGTGTGCCTAACCCAGACTCGAGAGGTCAGGAAAGGCTGCATTGATGTCAGCTGGGCAATAAGAGGGGGAAATCAAATATTCCAGAAAGAAGGCAAAGGCCTGGAGGCATTAGCAATCATGGCACATCTGCAAGATGTGGATCTGAAGTTGAGAAGAGCGATGTGGGCTGGAGGTAGATGTGGAAGATAACAATATAGAAATAAAAACTGAAGCCACAGAAAAGACAAGAATACCCAAGAAAAGAGGTCCTATGTGAAGGCATTCAAGAGACAGGTAGAAGAGGCGCTCAAACAGCAAGCAGCGAGCTAAAAATAAAATCCATAGGAGATTTTATTACAGGGTACTGGCGGTAGGGTGGGAAGGTGGTTAGAGGAGTGAGGTGCAGAACGGTCCTCTTAAAGAACAGAAAAGTGAATTTACTAGTCACGGTGGTTTGTGATCAATCTCCTTTGGGATCCATGGTCATGGATTTGAAATGAGTCACTTCAGCAGGGTTTACTTGATTTTCTCCAGCAATGTTCAACTGCTTAGGTGTAGGCAAGAACTAAATGGATATTTGGGTTTACCTTGAGCTGGAGTTGAGTCACATATGTAGAAGAGAGGGAAAAGCAGGCAAAGGATCTGAGTTGGTGATTAAACTGTGGGACGACAGAATACAGACTGAGTGATGAGGAAAGGGGTGTAAAAGTGCTGATGGACAGTGAGTGATAAGATGGAAAACACTGTGATGAAGTTAGAGAATCAGAGTGGAAAGTACCTGAGTTACACGAGTTGGAAGGACGGAAGGGGTATTCGAAATTAAGAAGTAATGCTGTTACTGAGGATGGCAAGAAGAAATGCACGACTGTGCAAGCACGGGACCATCATGGGGAGAGAAAAGATGACCGCAGACAAAGGTGAAGGAACTGAGGCACCAGGGGGTTGGATGGGTCCTACATGGTCATAAAAGTCAGTCGGTACAAAACCTCTTCCACTGGAAGTGAGGAAAACAGAAGTTCAGAAAGGTTAAGTTTCAGATTTGGTGGCAGGAAACCACTACACTGCTGTCATTCTTACTGTGTTATAACTTAGTGACAAAAGCAAAGATGACATTAATTGAAGGCTTCAAATAGGTAAGGGTTCATTCTCTAAATTTGGAGTATTTTTCTTCTTGTGAATTTCAGCAACTAATGAGCCAGTACAACAATTATACAGCTTTTTGCGTAATCATGTCACCGAAAAATATAAACAAGTTACTGCACTTACCTTGCATCAACTCCATCAAAAACCTTCTGACACTCATTTCCAATGACTTCTTGCTTTAGATAATACAGCATTCTTACCCGAAGCAAAACCCTAAAGATGAGGGGAAAAGTCAGAAGACACAAAGACATTAATCATTAAAGAAAATCCATACATGGGGTTTCAATTAGGAAAGAATTTATATGCAGAATTTTTATAATGAAATATTAATAATTAGTTGTTTAAATAATCTCGTTACTACCATATATATAAAATAGGTTTGTCCAAAATCTTCATCATTATTTAATATCCAAGTAATATACAATGAGACCATTTGGAGGCCGGTTTTATTTCTCTCTGTTGATGAAAACAGTGACACGAGAGGCACCAGGATTTGTGGAAGTGTACCCTGGGAGATCAAGGTTAAGGTTGGTCCTAGACCACACTGCCTCTCTGTGCTCAAAATCAGCAGGCTCTAAGGTTGTTTATAAATTCAGAAAAATAAACTTTTAACGCACTGTGTTTTAAATCCCCCACTACCTACTTATTACAATGGTGTTTGATGTGTTTTTTGTAGCCTTCATCTTGAAGTAGTTGCTCAGGATTATATTTTCGAAGCCATTCTGCTTTCTGTATATCAAATGAGCTTGTTTGGGTCTTTACTTTCTTCCCTTTTCGGCCCCTGGGTACAGGGGCTGATAGGCCTGTTAAAATGAGAAGGACATGTGAAATTAGGGAAATGTGTATAAAGTTCTGCAATATGAAGGATTTTTCTCAATGTAAGAAATTTCTGGAGACTTTCAGAGGTCTGTACAGGCTACACAAAGATCTTAAAAATATTACGGGAAACAATACTCATCCAATCACAAGACGATGGGTCAACATGAGTACTTTACACAGATATTAAGACAACTTCCCCCAATAATTCTTTTATCTCAAATGAATGAATTTCATTTTCTTTTTGTTCAAAGACACATTATTTTTTTCAAATGTAAAAACCAAAAGATCAAACCTTTTCCCATGCTTTACTTTGTTCCCCTAGTTACAAAATCATGTTTTGGCCTGGATTTTCAAAACTGATTTTACTAATAACACGGATTACATTTAGCCACTGTGGGTTCCTGTTTAGAGAGCTAAATTCATTTCTTTGACATTTTTGTTATAAAATATTTCAAAAATATAATAAAGGATTTCACTCTTTTTTTTTTTTTAAGATTTTATTTATTTTTAGACAGAGGGGAATGGAGGGAGAAAGAGAGAGGGGAACATCAATGTGTGGGTGCCTCTCACATGCCCCCTACTGGGGACCTGGCCCACAATCAAGGCATGTGCCCTGGTCTGGGAATCGAACCTGTGACCCTTTGGTTTGCTGGCCACTGCTAAATCCACTGAGCCATACCAGCCAGGGCAGGATTTCCCCTCTTAATGTTAACATATCCTATATCCGGACAGTTTTATTGAGGGAAATAATGGATAGTTGAAATCTACTTCACTCCTTCCTCCCCAAAGAGGCTCACTATCCTGAATTTGTTTTCACATTATTACATGCATATATTCATATGCTGAGAAATATTTAGTACTTAAGTTTTCAGATATCATATTAAACATGTAATTCTGCAAGTTACTGACTTCATTTTTTTTTTTAGATTTATATTTGGTAATTCATGAAACTCTAATCCATCCATTTTAATTGTTGTGTAAAAATCTATGACTATACACCTCATATTAATCTTCAATGACATTTGAGTCATTCACTTACAATTTTTCACAATCAGTACTCAACAAGATTGGATTCCTTTCAATTCTTACCCCATGTATCTTTTCCTTACCATATTCTACTAGCTAGAAGTTCCATCACAATCACGCATAGAAGCACTATGTAGATTTGTCTGTTTCTCCTTAAAATTTCAGTGGGATTTGCCTTTATATTTTGAAACTATTTTGTTTGATGCATTCAAGATCATACTTCTTTTATGGATTTGTCTTTTTTTTATTATGTAGTGTTACTGTTTTAATACCAGTCAATGCCTACCACCTTAAATTGTATTTTGTTCTCTGTTAATATTATTTTGCATTCCAGCCCTCTTAAAAACATTCATACTTAAATTTTTCTAATAAGCCCTGGCTGGTGTAGCTCAGCGGATTGAGCGCGGGCTGCGAATCAAAGGGTCGCCGGTTCAATTCCCAGTCAGGGCACATGCCTGGGTTGCGGGCCACGTCCCCCAGTGGGGACCATGTGAGAGGCAACCACACATTGATGTTTCTCTCCCTCTCTTTCTCCCTCCATTTCCCCTCTCTAAAAATAATTAAAAATTTAAAAAAATTCTAATAAAACCAGTAGACATTCCATATGTTTAAACCTTTCCCTAACAAAATTATCTCACATGCATCATTAAATCCTATTTATTGTTTCATTTCTGCTACTTATGATGTAACTTATAAT
Source organism: Desmodus rotundus (assembly GCF_022682495.2). NCBI lineage: Eukaryota > Metazoa > Chordata > Mammalia > Chiroptera > Phyllostomidae > Desmodus > Desmodus rotundus. The sequence continues at coordinate 5,567,184 of NC_071398.1, forward strand.
TTAAAAGAGGTCTGTTTGTGCTTTGAATATTTCTACAATACCTAACCCTTCTTTCAAAATTAAAATGTATTTGAAATATCTTTGAAGCTATTAATGATAGTTTTTAAAAAGTTATCTTCTCCGTTTATAGTCCTTATTGACTTCAAGTTCAATTTATGGGTTTCTTTTTATTCTTTATCTTTCATATTAGAGATTTTCCTCAGACTTCATAAACCTGGGTTGTTTGTTCATATTTAAGAACGACAGACAAAAAAGTTAATAGGTATTCTGAATGTGCACAGCTTCCTGCTGTGGACTCACTGAAGTGCAATCTCACTGATTTCTTTCCTGTCATTATAATTTAGGTTTTGGCCTGGTCAGATTCACTACAGAAAACTCCTTAGATTTCTTTCTTCAGTATGGTATTGTCCAATATACAGAAATTTTCACTTAATCCCCATTTGGTAGCTCCATACCTCAACTATCAATGCAACCCAGACATCCTATCTTTTATCCTTTTCAGAGAATAAACTTTCAGCCAGTCTTCATCCTGGTTACCTGGACTTGAAGAGGGCAATTAGGGATCAGACACCCTTTTAAACAACTTAAAAAAAAAATACCCTCACCCAGGGACACTCTGATTAATTTCAAAGAGGGGGGACTGGAGGGAGAGAGAAAGGGAGAGAAACATCAAACGGTTGTCTCTTGCACAAGCCCTGACTGGGAATCAAACTCATGACCTTTCGTTTTACAGATGATGCTCCAACCAGCGGAGCCACACTGGCCAGGGCTAAACAACTTTCCATCAAAGCCCTTGTCTTTAGCATCCATTTGCAGAGGTTTCTGATGTCACAAACTCCTGAATCTTTTCGATTACGTGTGTAGCACGTGAGTGTGCTGTTGCTTTTTCCTACTGCTTACCTAAGATGCAGTTCTCTCTGGTTGCTGAAGTTAATTACACTAATCTATTTGCTTCTATGTTCCTAAATTGTGCTGCTATTTCCTCTCCCACTCTCTCCACTTTTGAGGATTTATGCCTATTTATTTATAATTATGGAATTTAACATGTACAAAAGTAGTTGGAATAATATGATGGATCACCATGTCCCGTCATCCAACTTCAAGAATTATCAACTCACAGCCAATTTTGTTTCAACCATACCCTGGTGCACTTCCTAAACTCACAAATTATTTTGAGGTAAATCTAAGACATTAATCATTTTATCAATAAATATCTGCTTCTTTTAGTCATATGTAAAAGATAAGGCTTTCTCTACAATAAACAACTAAACACCATTGTCATCCCTAAGAAATGCAATGTTTCCTTAACATTTAGTATTCAAACTTACAATTATCTAATAAACATTTTATTTTTTAAATTTTATTGTACTGTTTGTTGTTTAATTAACTAATACAAATAATTTTAAATTTTCCACTGGGTTTTTGGTTTTAATTAGAATCCAAATGTGGACCAAACATTACAACTGGTTGAAGACTCTTAAATCTGTTTTAGTTAATAGCAGGACTTTTCCATCTCAGCACTCCATATGCTCCCGAACTTACTGTGGGGCTACATCCTGAAAAGCCCATTTTAAGTTGAACATGCACGGAATACACCTAACCTACTGAACATCGTAGCCCGGACTGGCCTACCTGAGCTCAGAACACTTACACTAACTTTAGCTCCCAGATGGGCAAAATCATCCTATGTTGGAAATACACTATGGAGGACTGGCTGCTCCCTCGTGATCCCATAGCCAGCTGAAAGCTGTGGCCCTGCCACTGTCCAGCATTTACAAATGAGTACTGCGCCACATGTCAGTAGCCTGGGGAAAGACCAAAATTCGAAATCCCAAGCACAGTTTCTACTAATTGCGCATCACTTTCACACCATCGTAAAGTCTAAAAATCACAAGTCAAACGTCATGAAGTCGGGACCAGGTGCATTTTATTTGGGCTGCATAGTTCTTCGCTGTGGGAGGTGTTTGTGGATGCGGGCTCTGCTGACTAGAGGCTGGGGACAGGCTCAAAGCTGCAACAACCGGGGTGCGGATGGGATCTGGGCACACAGTCGTGTACGGTTGAGAACCACTGGTTTATGCATTTCCTCCCCTACTGCTATTTATTTGTTAAAGAAACTAGGACTTTTGCCTGTAGAATTTGTCAAGCTTAATGCCTTCAATTTTGTCTATTTATTGACAGAAGTGGGGTTTCAAGGAAGAGTGAAATTATATTTTCCTGACTCTTCCATGGTTCCTGGAAGCCAGCTCTTCACAGTAACAATCTCATTGACAGGCCTCCAAAGACCACGGCATCCTAAATCAGAAGCTTTCTGTTGTTCTCCAACTCAGCACTTCATTTACTTCATAGTACTTGTCACAATCTTTGGTTAGTTAATTTACCTACTTTCTCCCTATATCGGTCTACCAGACCAGAAACTAAGGTTCATGAGTTCAGGGGTCTTGTCTATCTTGTTTCTTCTTATCGTCCCAGTAACCAAGGGCAATAAGCATGTACCAGACACTTTAACAGGTATTTGTTGATCGAATAAAACAAAATTTAACACAAATTTAAGGGCACAGTAATCTTTAAAGAAAATTCAATTATTTTATGCTGAAAAGAACATTCTGTTAGCAATGCTGTGGAGAAAAAGATACCTGTATATACCTGGGATTGGTCTGTAAAGTGCTAAAGCCACATTTGACAGCAAATTATTTATGAAAATTTAAAATGCGTATCTGTTTCCCAAACTCTAATTACATAAGAACTGCTAAGGAACTTGTTAAAATGTAGACTGTGATGCAATGAGACTGAGGCCTAAGGTTCTGCATTTCTAAAGAAGCCCACCAGACGCTGATGCTGTAATCCACAGACCGCATTTTAGGTACTAAAGACACAACGCCCCCCCCCACCCCGCAACAATTCTATTTCTTTACATTTACTTTAGTGAAAGATTTATTCATGTGCACAAGGAAGAATGTACAAGGATCTACACTGAAACTTGTTTTCCAATTGCCTAAAACTGAAAATGCTGTAAATGTCCAGCTTTAAAGAGGATGCAAAATAAATTATGAAATATTCACACTTTAGTAAGCAGGAGTTTAAAAAAATAAGAAAATTTTATATGAATTCAAATGGGAAGACCCCTAAGACGTACTATTGGGTCAACAGCTTGTAAGCCTTTACATGTTTGACAACAGTATGTAGTAAAGCCCAATAAAACTGATAACATTGGTGTTTTCTAAGTTGGAACTTGAATTGAGGGTGAAGGATAAAGGTTCTTTAACATTGTAACACTACATTGTTTTATAGGGCACTATGTTTAATACTATTATAATTACATAAATAAAAATAAACTTTAAGAAAAGAATGTTCTTACCTAGATGATTCTGTAGCTCCCGTGTTTGTCCATCTTCAGTTGGAGTAATGAGATCCCATATGAAGCCTTTAATTTTCTCATCTCCTCGGTAGTGAACAAGGCAATATGCTAAGAGTGCTCGGCAAATTATTTCTACATCATGCTCATTTAGCTGCCTTTTAAAACGACCATGAGATAGAATCTCTCTCCATCGGCCCCATCTGGTTGAAAAAGATATATTTACATTATTGTTGAGTCAAGGTCTAAAGAAAACCATATCTCATGGATAAAAGGCATGAAAACTGCAAAAAACATACTTCATCATTAATAGGATTTACCTAATAAAGTTTTTCCCCAAGAGTAAAATGCAGAGCCATGCTCTAGTAATTTCTAGTATATTTTATTCCTTAAAGTATAACATTATTCATTTTGTATTAGTAAATATGCAAATCTCAGGACAAGGAGTTTAACTTTAGGTGATATATTTATAATTTAAAACTTAAGAAGGTCCCATCATTCCGCTATTGAACATGTTAAACATATAAATTGAGGAAACTTTAAAAATAGATTTTATTTATTTTTAACAAGGTAAAAAATATACTAGAATACAGTGTATGTTTTCTGTAGCTTTTCAGAGCAGACTACTAACAGTAAATGTTAAAAATAGTATTTTACCCATAAACCAGTAGATTTTTTTCTACTCTAAAGCATTCAGTTCTTCCATAGCCATTCGAACGGTCACAGGGTCTCCGGAGTTTGGGCTTTTCTTCTCCTTCACTTTCAGCTTCAGATAATTCAGCCAATTCATCTTTTGTGGCACTAAAGGGTCTTGTTTGCTTCCTAATTCTTGGAGTGTCAATAACCAAGCTGTTCTGTAAAATTTAACAGCTATTACTTGAAGGCCCTTTTACTATTGGGCTTCTAACATTGTCTTATATTTTCACCTTTCAAATTGTATAAAAAGTTATTATGGAAAGCGAAAAAAAGAAATTACTATCAATTTAACCAACCTATGAAATAAACTTAAAATTTTTTACATTCCTTTTGAATCCTTATTACCATACATACATAATTTTACATTACAGTAATAGGATTAAAAAGAATTTGGTATTTGACTTTATAATAATATGAAAGTTACTGTATTATGTGTCTGCAATAACCATAAAATATATTTTAAGCTAGATTCATAAATGGATCATGATGGATCATGATTTTCTTCACCTAATTCATAATTTACAGTAGATTGTTTTAAATTTTTAACATAAATGCTAAGGTAAACCTTTGTGATCTAATAAGTTTATCCTAAAGATAAATTCAAAAGAAGGAAAACTAGACTAAAAATATTGGTCAAATGATATAAATATTTTGACAGATCTAGAAACTATTTCAGTGCTTTCCAAAAGTTACTCTAATACACAGAGAGCAAGGTAGTATATGAACACACTATGCTCAATTTAGTTTCATTCACTCAAAAAAACCTATGTTAACATGCGTTTTCCCTTACTGAGAAGTTTCTCTAAGTTAAGCACTACGTTATGGGCTGCAGATACAGAGGTAAGTATGACAGCTTTTGCTCACAAGTAATCTGTAGTCCTGAGGGTCAGACTAACGAGGAAACAAACAAATGCTATTCAGGATGGAATATTTTGTGATACAAGATGGGTACAATTGAATGGATCGCCATTAATGGGATCTGACACAAAGATGAAGAGCAAAAAAGAAAGAACACACACAACTTGAAGACATGTAAAAAATTTTTAAAACACATTATAATGTTAAAAGATATAAATAGTACCCCAAATTAAACTTTCCTTGTATTACAACCTATCATGACATCACAAGTATGAAATTGAAGCAATGTCTGACTCAATGTGATCATTCTACTACCCTACATCAATTTACTTATGCAGATAAATTTATTTTGTTAAGTACATAGTTCGATACCTTAAAATATTATAATATTACAAAATTATCCCAACAGGTACTTTCTTAATGGGAAAGAAATACTTACTCTACCACTGATGGTATCTATATCTATTTCTGCCTTTTTAGCCCATTTTTGCCAGAAGTTGGGATCATCTAAGGATATATCTGTTCGATTTCCAGATGCCACAAAACTTGCCTGAAACACAGAATGGCAGTTCTTTTTAAATGTTTTGAAGCTAAAGGAAAAATATGTCAAAGCATATTTAAAACATTTACTGTGAATAGAGTCTGAAACTTAGCATGCACACATATATTCGAACAATTTCTCAACTGCAATGGTGTGAAACAGCACAGCATCTGCTTAAGGCAACAAAGGTGATTTCTAAGACTAATGTTTTTTTTGAATTAACCATATTTCAGGCAATTTCAGGCACAAAAGAAAAGTATCTGTGCACAGTGTGTTGACAACTTGGGTAGAGCCAAGGAACCCAAAGTAAACAAGGCCTCTCAGGGAAAAGGCTGCAGCCCGGGTACGTCTGCCCAATCAGGGCTAGCTTCAGTTCTCAGCCGTATGCTTTTGCAGTAGCACTTTTCTTTCCACAATACTACTTTCTTCTGATTTATTATTTATTATATCCCAAATTTACACCTGTATCCTAGCAACTCTCCTGGACATCTCTACTTAGATGCATTGTAAATGCCACAAATACAACAGTTCCCGCACTTTATTTTCTGCATATGTATTTCCTTCTCTTGCATTCTCTCTTATTTAGTGACACCAGGGCCCTCCTAGCTACTTGAGCCAGAAATTTCAGTCATTTTTGTCTCTTCCTTCCCAAGCTTCTATCTGATCATCAACTCTTGTTGATTCAAGTGGTTCTCTATCTCCCTAATTTAGCCAAGATCATTTCCTGCATGAGCCTCTTATCTGATCTCCCTGCCTCTCATCTTTCTCCTTTCAAACTAGTTCTCTGATGTAGGGTTAAATTACTAAATTAGATTGCATTATGTCCATTTTCTGCTTGAAGGGATTTAAAAGCTTTTTAACAGCCTCATGATCAAGTTCAAATTCCTCAAAGTGGAATTTTTCTGCACCCCTCACAATTCGGGTCCAACCTCTCCAACCCTTCATTTTCACCACCGTTTAATTCATCCTGAACATCCATGCATTCCTATACCATGTTCCTTGAGATCTGATTCATGAATCACATATCATTCATCTATGCCACTTTCTCTCTCTTTTTGAAACACAATGAAATGCACACTGCCTTAAAGAATTAGCTACAATGTTATATTCTTTGCAAAGGCTTTCCTGAATCTTTAGCTCCCTTTTTACACAGAATCAACCATTTCCTCCTTTACTCTTTTTTTTTAGCAAGACATTTTAGCATTTCCAGCAAATAAGGCCCTGACACCAGATTTCATTAGTTTGCTGAATGAATGCAAGAGAAAAATTTTCATTTAAAGACTGGTATCATTTCTTTTGGTGTAACACCTGCACTACATGAAAAAAAAAAAAAGTGACCTCCGCAAAGATAAAGAAAGATCTCTCCATTAGTAGAGAGGGGGATGGAGACAGGAGACAATGTGGAAAGGAAAAATCTGGATGAATCAGTGCAGGTGGGACATAACACTGCAATAAAACCTCCTCAAATGAATGCAAGAGAGAAGGTTAGCATGTTTCTATTGAGGAAAGAAAGAGGGGCGCGGTAAGAAGGGAGAGAAACAAACAAAGAGGAAACAAAGAAATGAAAGGAAGAGAAAAGAAATGAAAGGAAAAGAAAAAGAGAAGAGGGAGGAAGATACCAAAGGCAGTTAATAAAGTTTTAAATTATTTTCCCAAATAGGATAGATGTATAGTTATTAATGCTTCCTGTCAAGATACAAATTTTGTTTTACCCTCCCCAAATTGTTACCTTAGCAAATGTTGACCCACGTCCTTCTGACTCAATTGTAATAGTTTTTGTACGACGTAGTAAAATCTGATCAATATCTTCTTCACAGAATTTAGAACCTTCATCTTCTTCTTCCATAATGGCACCATAAGCACCCCTTCGAAGCAGATCCTCTATTTCCTTTTTGGAAAGCTGTTGAATCTGAGGAGAAAGTAATTTTGGGAACAAAATTTCTTTAGGTTCATAAAATGAGGAAATATTCCTAAAGAATGTCAAACACAAGGTCATATTTAAATTGGGGGTTTGGATGTACATAAGAGAGAATTCTCTGAAAGAATACATTGAAATTATTGACTATTCTTTACTATCTTTAACATGTGATTTGCCATTTGCCTAAAATATCTGAAGTTAAAGCAAAGCCTATGGGGCAGGTGACCTATAAAGTACCTGGATTTTTAGTAATAGGATTCTAGAGTTGTTATAAGCACAAGATATAGGAAAATAATCTTGCCCTGGCTGGTGTGGCTCAGTGGACTGAGTGCTGGCCTGCAAACCAAAGGGTCACTGGTTCGATTCCCAGTCAGAGCACATACAGTCCAGGTCCCCAGTAGGGGGCATGCGAGAGGCAACCACACACAGATGTTTCTCTCCTCTCTTTCTCCCTCCCTTTCCCTCTCCAACAAATAAATAAATGAAATAAAAAAAATAATAATAATCTTGATGGAGGAAGTGACAAAAAACATTATTTATTACAAGACAAAGCCAATGGCGGTAGTTTGACACTAAAAACTATGAAAAACAATGTATAGAAAGATGCAGAAAAATTTACAAATTCTATTTTCCTCTGCCATGATGCAAACATACTAAAAGCAGAGCAAAAAATTTCCTTGAAAACATATTCTTAGAATTCACAAGCACTGGAGCTATACAAACAAAACAAGATCAAAAGTGTTAACTAAATGTCACGCTATTTTGAAATGCCTCCATAGAAAAAAACATCTATTTAAGTGTTCAGTAGGGATCAAAATGAAATAATACCCTGAGTTCAAAAGTAAACGCAAACAAAATCCCAAGCGATACATACACCACCAACATTGCTTTCTCTGCCGCTCATGCTCTGTAATACGGCCTTATCTAGGCCCAGCTTCAGACTGGCGCGGTCGAACATCTCTCTCTCATATGAGTTACGAGTTACCAGTCGGTAGACTTTCACTGCTTTATTCTGACCGATTCTATGGCAACGAGCTTGAGCCTGTAAGAAAAATGAAAAGTCATAAATTTATTTCACAAAATGGCAAACAGACATCACCTAAAAGGCACTTAATGGTATCATATCTTGATGGAGTATAAAAGCATGTAAGAATTTTTAGACCTATTTGTTACTGAATTATCTATAAATGTTTTCTAATAATGAAAGTAGAGTTTACTAAAATAAGAAATTATTCCACAATCAGCTACAAGTTCAAATTTAATCTTATATTTCAGGGAATATAAATCATTGAAGAATCATCATTTTTTTTTTTTAAGATTTTATTTATTTATTTTTAGAGAGAGGGGAAGGGAGGGATACAGAGAGCAAGAGAAATATCAATATGTGGTTGACTCTCAATGCGCCCCCTACTGGGGACCTGGACTGTATGTGCCCTGAATGGGAAGAGAACTGGCGACCCTTTGGTTCGCAGCCCGCACCCATTCCACTGAGCTACAACAGCCAGGGTGAGAATGATTATTTTTAAAAGAGAGTACCATCGGCAAAACTTTAGACAAATGTCAATTCTATGAATACATTATTTTAGTTGTTTGGCAATTCCACCTTTAAGCCTACATTATCAACAACCTTTTCAATATATTTTAGTTACACTGGGTAATTAAGCAGGGGACAAAAACCTAAGGTGAGTAACTCTGGAGACCTAAATTGTATTTAAACAGAAAGAAGTAATTATCTAATATGTAGACATACTGAAAGTAGAGAAACCAGAGACTACATAAGAGATTAATTTTTTTTTTCACTAGGTAGGTGGGGTGGTGGGGCAGTGGTGGTGCTGGTTGTGATGGGTGAAGAGCTTAATATTCATCATGAGTTCCTGCTACAAATTTATATAATAAATTTGGACTCTAATGTTTCAATAGAATCAATGGTCTTTCTCCCAAATTATTATTCGCCTTTGCATGATCCTCAGATAATTAAAATTGTGACTTTACAATTTATAGGTGGCATTGATGCTATCTTTGTAGACATCTTTATTCTATCCATATACACTCTGTAGCCATTGGAAGTCAGAACGGTGAATGAACAACTGTGCTCCAGGTCTAGAGAAAGTATAAAGGGCCAAATATTTTATTATTCTATAACAGGAAAAATCAAGTGAGAGGGAGAACTTCGGGAATCTGAAAGTATTTTCAGTTCTCCAATACGACTTTATTATTTCATTCTAGATTAACTTTTAGAGCATTACATGCATTGTGCTGAGCTCTAAGTATAAATATGCATTCCAAAGGCAAGTAATTACCATTTGGGTTTAACCTAGGGACTGGCAAACTATACCCTGTTACTCAAATCTGGCCTGCTACTAAGAATAGCTCTTACCTTTTTTTTAAAAAAAAGATATTTTTATTTATTTATTTATTTTTAAAGATTTTATTTATTTATTTTTAGGGAGAGGGGCAGGGAAGGAGAAAGAGAGGGAGAGAAACATCAATGTGTGAGAGATATATCGATCTCTCTCAGAGGCCCACAACCCATGCACGTGCCCTGACCAGGAACCGAACCAGCGACCCTCTGGTTCGCAGGCCAGCACTCAATCCACTGACCCACTCCAGCCAAGGCAGCTTTTACATTTTTTTTTAAAGATTTTATTTATTTATTTTTAGAGAGGGGAAGGGAGGGAGAAAGAGAGAGAACCATTAGTGTGTGGTTGCCTCTCACGCATCCCCCCCTGGGAACCTGGCCTGCAACCCAGGCATGTGCCCTGACTGGGAATTGAACCTACGACACTTTTGTCTGCAGGCCTGCACTCAATCCACCCAGCCACACCATCCAGGGAGGCTTTTACATTTTTAAAGGGCTGTTAAACAAATAAACATAGAATGTGTGACACAGACCTTATGTGTCCCACAAAGCCTAAAATACTTACTAACTGGCTTCTATAGTATGCCCTGGTTTAATCTATTAATTTTGGATAAACTTTTCATATTTGGAACTAGATTACATATAGTTACACAAATGAAAGGTTAAAAATGTTTGTTATTGAGGCAGGAATAATTTACATAACAATTTACTATTTTTGGTGTTTTATCTATCTAAAGTAATAATATTAATTGCAACACAATTCACTATCAAGGACAATAAAAGATGAATTTCTTGCCCTGGCTGATGTGGCTCAGTGGACTGAGCGCAAGCCAGTGAACAGAGAGGTCACCGGTTCAATTCCCAGTCAGGGCACATGGCTGGACTGAATACTCTCTTGCACAATGATGTTTCTCTCCCTCTTCCCCCCTCCCTCTAAAAGATAAATAAATACATATTTTTATAAAAAAGATGAATTTCTGTTATAGTTCACTTTGTCATCTTTCCTACACAGCTTATCTTCTGCAAACTTTGACTCCTTTATCACTCTAATTAGTATTCCTGTTTCTACAAAATCATTTCACATTCTTAAATAAATACCTTAATTTTCTATAGTAGTTCATAAAAAACATTCATGTTTCAATTCTGTGCATACTATCCTGTATAATGATTGAGAAGTTGAATTAGAAAAAGCAAGTATTTATTTTTAAGGAAATGAACTGAAAATTTTATGTATTATAAATAGGTTATTTTTAAATCTTACACATTTCTCAAATTTACATAATACACTTTAAACAATTAGAGAGTGTACTCAAGTAGGTAAACCTTTTAAGAAGTTAGTAAGATATATAAGTATAGTGTATTATCTTTTATTGCCATTAAATTAAAATTAAAATAACTCACCTGTTTTATTTGGCATAAATATTACTTAGGGAAATATACATGCTAGCTTGTCCAGATATATAAGAGGTGCATTATCGAAAATAGTTATAAAATTTTAAAAATAAATTTCATTCTCTTAGTTGAAGAATTTATTTACCTGAAGGTCATTTTGAGGATTCCAATCAGAATCAAAAATTATACATGTATCAGCAGCAGTTAAGTTGATGCCCAACCCACCAGCTCGGGTACACAGCAGGAAAACAAATCGATCTGAATCAGGCTTACTAAATCGATCTATAGCAGCTTGTCGAAGATTCCCTCTGACTCTTCCATCAATTCGCTCATATAAATATCTATCAAAAGAAAGTCAATAGATTTAGATAGATATGATAAAAATGAAGACACATTCTATCAAATGTAAAGTCTTGTTTTCCTGCAACTTGAAGTTTTACGATAAAATTAAAAAGCAATTTGCCCTGGTTGGTGTGCCTCAGTGGACTGAGCACTGCCTGCGAACCAAAAGGTCGCCAGTTCGATTCCCAGCCAAGGCACATGATTGGGTTGCTGGCCAGGTCCCCAGTAGAGGGCCTGAGAGACGCAACCACACATTGCTGTTTCTCTCCCTCTGTCGAAAAATAAATAAATAAAATCTTTTTAAAAAGAAGAAATTTGGGTTTTTCCATGAAATTTATCTTATAAATCAATTTCATCTTTCTTGGACTTAATATGGTATAAAACTGAGAAAAATACACCTTTTTAAATGACACTAAAAAAGTGGAACACTGACACTAAAAAAGGCACTAAAAATAAAAAATAATTTGATAATATAGACTAGTATATACCTTCACTTATCTATTCAATTCAGAATCCACTGAACTAAAACCTACAGGTCAATCTTCAGACTCCTTTTTATATAAATCTGTGGGTACCTCACTGCACCGCCAATGCTCTGTAACCACATGCTGACTAGACCAGGGGTTTTCAACCTTTTTCATCTCATGGCACACATACACTAATGATTAAATTCTGCATCACTCCAAAAAATATGTATTTTTTGCCAATCTGACAGAAATAATAGGTATGATTTTGATTCATTCACACTGGATGGCTATTGTTGCGTTGGCTGTTGTCATTTTTTAATTTGACAATCTAAGGGAAAACAGGTCAGTGTCCTTGACTAAACAGTCAGATGTTGCATGTTAAATCGCTATACTAGGCAATATTTAATACTATCTACCATGAACCAAAGACCAATGCAAAAATCCCACATTAAACTAATAAGAAAAGACCAAAGCCTAACAAATTTTAGATACTGTATGATAGGCATAAAAGTGCAGAAAGTTCAGGGTCTAACTGTAACAATGAAATAGACCTGAAAAAGATCTTGAGTCATTTTTTTTCCATTTTGAAGATGATTATAAGTCTGTTTAAAATCTCATTGCTGCAAAGTTTACAAATCAAATAACGTGTACACTTACATTATGAATCCATTCCTAAGTCAACAAATAGTCAGTTTGAGAAGTTTTCTTAATCAATCTCCTTAGCCCTGCGTACTACTGCAACATAGTAAGTTAGGAAAACACCCTACACATAATCTTACGCAATCGGTACTGACAGATGTGAAGGGCCCTATCTTGATGGAGAGAGAGACGTGAGAAAAGCTGGGTTACAGTACAGTGCTGCAAAAGCCTCTACGACATACACTTAATAGAATCGCCGAATAATTCAGGGGATGAATTGTGCGCCTTACCGTTTATGTATAAGATAGTCCTCCAGGATGTCTAGGCAGCGTACCATCTGAGAGAAGATGAGCACTTTATGACCTCCTGCTTTCATTTTGGGAAGCAATTTATCAATAAGGACCAATTTACCAGCAGACTGGATCATTGCTTGAAGATGAAAATCAGAAGCAGCTGGATTATACGTCTCTCTAAATTCTCCAAGTATTTTCTCCTCAGCACCTGTCAAAGAAATATAAGAAGACAGCATTAATGCATAAATGAAGGCAACATCCAATTGCTTTCATTTTTTTCAAAAATCAGAATTAGTGCTCTTCCACTTTGCTGTAATATACTAAAATTTTTCTGATGGTAGGTAATAAATTACTTTTGTTAGAATTATTTGTTTGTGGCTAAAACCTCAACACCACCAGATTGCATTGAGTATACAGGCAATTGCATCGAGTATATGGAAAATGTCTTAAGCATCTTTTTATCTCCGCAGACACCTATCATAGTGCTTTATATAAATTTGTGTCCACTGAAGGTTTAATAACGTTATTAGGGAGAAAATTAACGAAAATGTGGTCCTGACCTAGGTGATAAACACATACTTTTAAACAAACTTCTAATATTTAAATACCAATATAACAGTGATCCACCACTGAAAGGCGACCATAATTAATCTGAGTGGGAATGCTGCTGGTCACCAAAACAGGGAAACAAGGAACATTTAAGTCACTGATGACTACTTCCTCCGGAGGGTCTAGATCAGCATTAAAGGTCCTCTGCCTTCCCTCAGCCTGTCATCAGTAGAGTACCAGGGTTGCAAGTTAGTTCATTACGAGGATAAGAAATAACTTGTCTGGGGTAAAGTAAGATACAAAGTATATTCCCAGAAATAAGTGAAAGACCCAAACATTGTACAGAGAGAATGCAAGTTCAGAACCTGACAAGAACTTAAAAAGCAGCACGAGAGCACAAAAATTGAGAGACACTACCTGGACTGGAAAGATAACAGGAAAAACACATAAATGTGGAAGCCCAAAGATGGGCTTTGCTGTTTGTGCCGGAGAAGGGTTAAACTGAAGGAGAAATCCAGTCCGTGTGAGACTGAACTCAAGTCGCAATATGGCAACCTGATGAGGTAATATGGGAGCCCTGGGCTGACGTTTTACCCCTGATTCTGAACAACTTGTAATCCCTCAGAACACCAGAGTGAAGGTACAGAATCAGTGCGTTTTCTTGTAACTGCCATTACAGCTATACTGCTGGTGTGTTGGTTCTATTCATGGGTATTTTTTAAAAAAACAAGTATTTGTGTGCCATCATTTTAGCTACCTTTGATAAGATAGGGATGGTTACAGCACTTCCTGAGCTCCATCATGGTATTGACCAAATTAGGCACATTAGTCTGCCCCACTCCTTTGGCTAAAAATGAAAAGTTCTTCTCCAAAATAGCCCGATAGTATTTCTTTTGGATGTTAGTGAGTTCCACTTCAATAATGGTTTCTTCTTTTGGTGCCAACTTCTTTTCCACATCTTCCTTCAATCTCCTCAACATCATTGGTTTCAGGATAGCCTGAAGTTTTTGCACCTGCAAAAAAAAAAAAAAAAAGAAAAGAAAAGAAAAGAAAGAGAATATAACCTACATGCACATTCAATACACATAATTATAGTAACGAAAGATCTGATGTACTTATACAACAAAAGACCAAACGTTTACCTGTTCCTCTGTTTTCAGATCCCCAAATTCTTGCATAAATGTTGATTCAGAAGGAAACCTTAAAGGTTCTAGAAAGTGGAGAAGACTGAATAGTTCTTCAACTGTGTTTTGCAAAGGCGTGCCAGTCAAAAGCACCTTGTGTTCCTATGTAAAGCAAGAAAAATTCACATCAAATACCACAATACAAAAGTTAAATGAAAGTTCATATAGGTTATCAAATATCAATGATTGAAAAGAAAATATTTTTCTGAAGAAAATTATCAAGAGTCAATTCAAAATACATCTCTACCCACAAATCTCCATTAATTGAATTCTCAATCACTTTTTAAAAACTCTGTATCATTCTCGTAATACCTCACTTCACAAGCTGTTTTTACTTATTCATCCTGTTAAAAGTTCTAAATAATGAAGCACACTTTAGATTTTCTCAATTAAATGCACTTTTAAGAACAGAGAGGGTATTTTGGTTTTGGTATTCAACCATTTTTGGTATGGTAATTTGTATACAAAACTGCGCATTCTTTGCAGTTTGGTAGATCATTTGACTTACTGCACGAAAGGACAAATTCTCAAATCATCAGGGCTGCAATCCAATAGTGCAAAGGGCTGATTGGAATATGCTCCTAAACTAGAAATGCATTACGCATTAAACACAATAGTGACTGAAATAAACCTAACAGTTTTGTTGGAAACAATACAAATTATTTAAAAATTCACTTGGCAATACTTCTAAATTCCTTAGCTAAATATTTGTATGTGTGTCTGCGCAGCTGCATACATGTATCTCTGCAGATGCACTAGTAAACAGTCTAGAAAGATACACACCAAGCTGTGTGTCCTGGGCTAAGGGGTGGAAGTGGGGGGTGGGCATGGATGGAGAAGGAAAAAGGAGCACTTTGTTTACCATATGTACATCATTTCTTCAAGTTCTCATGTATTAATTATGCGATCTTACTTAAAAAAATTTTTAAGCAAACCATTTTGAGAGAAGCACACAAAGAACATGACTTCTTAAAATCCCATTTATTAATTATAACCAACATATACCAAGCATGTGCAATCATGCAGGAACTTCATGCCTTTAATGTAAATGATCTGAATAATACTGTAACTTTGGTAAAGGGGTTTTTAAAGGAATATATGGGTTGAAACTATGATCATATTTTCTTTTCAACAGTACATTCTACAGAGGTTTCTTTTTTTAAGCATTTTAAAAGAAAAAGGTAAAAAATTTTAAGTAGCAGAAAACAAATTAAGAATTTTTCCTTAGTGTCCAACCTTTTGGCATCTCTGTGCCACACTGGAAGAAGAGTTGTCTTGGGCCACACATTAAAATATATAACATGTAATCACAAAAAAATCTCATAATATTTTAGGTAAATTTACAGTTTTTTGTTGGGCTGCATTCATAGCCCTCCTGAAGTGTATGCGGCCCAATTAGACACCCCTGACTTAGAGCAAAAAAACTAAACAAAAACAACAACAATAACAACAACAAAAGCCCTCAAACACCACAGACAGAAATTACTCTAAAATTTCAAAAGGCATAAGTATGAAGTATTAGCTCTCTCACTCTATCTGGTCTTTTACTATGTAGCTAAGAAACTGAATTAAAAAAAAATTAACTGAATTAAGTCATAATAATGCTGTTACTTACCAGATTCATGAGTTTCAGACCTTCTAGAAGTTTGCAATTTTTATTTTTCAATCTATGTGCTTCATCAATAATTACACATCGCCATTCAATTGCATTAAGCTCTCCACAACCTCCAAGAATCATTTCAAAAGTGGTGATGATGGCTTGGAATCTGTAAGCTCCTCGAATAATACGCCCCTAGAAATTTATTATCAAATACAATAATTTGTTAGTATACCTTGACCGTAATTTGTTAAATGCCCGCCAAATTGCATAAAATTACATCTAATGACATCTGCAATAAACTATTTGCCACTGAAATTTTTATATATATTCATAGACACTCCCTTACAATGGGTTTTAGTATTAACACTGTAATAGATTCCTGTTTTTAATATTGTTTAAAAAAATTATGCCAACACGATTACATAATTTATAATTATACTCAAACAAGTATTCCTTGTAAAATGTTTCAAAATAATTTTTAAGAGTTATAACAATTTTAGGTCAAGAAAGAAGTGACACACACGATCTGGCCAATGGCATCTCAATACTAGTATTAATTACTTCCACCCATGAGCCCGCACACAGAACGGCAAACACAGAGTCCATATCCATGTGAGCCACCCGGGTCATTCATTTGGCAAATACTGATTGAGCGTCTATGTGCCAGATCCTGTTCTAGTTGCTGGAGATACAGCAGTTAAGAGAAACACACAAAAATAATTATTCAAGTGGAATTTAACATTCCAGTTAACAAATGCAGGTTATAGCCATTAAGGAAAAAAGAAACACTATAAATTTTTTTAAAAAGAACAGTTAAAAACTAAGAGAGAATGGTATAAGGGATGAGGAATAAAATAAAATTAATCAGGAAGTATGAGGTCAGAGGTAACCACTGTAAATTTTTATATAGAATGGCAGCAAGGCCATTACTGAGAAGTGACCACCGAAGAACATGCTGAAGATGAGGGAAGAAGCCATGTTGATGCCTGGAGATCTGGAGGAGAAAGTGCTTTTGTTGGAAGTAGCAAGTGTAAAGGCCCTAACGCAGGAGTATCTTTGGCAGTGTTCAAACTGTAGCAAGAGGGCCAGAGTGGTTGATGTCCAGTGTGCGGAGGGAATAAGGCTACATAGGGACTTATAATCTGTAGTAAGGACTTTGGCTTTTACTCTGAGCAAGGAGCTGGTGGAAGGTTTTTGTCAAGAAGTTTCATGATTTGACATAATTTTAAAAGAATCCCTTTTGGCTACTGTAGTAAAGAGAGTAAAATGCCCCAAGGACAGCATTATAGAGACCAGTCAAGAGGCTGTCATAGTAATCAAAGCAAGAGATAATCATTGGAGGTCATGAGACGTGCTCAGTTCTGGATGTATTTTGAAAACAGAGCTAAAGGATATGCTAATGATAGTTGTGCAGTGGGATAAAGGATTCAAATCTGACTCTAAGAATTCATAGCTTGAATACTAGAAGTTGGTGTTGCTATTTAGTACAATGAAGAAATTCAGGATTCTGGTTTTGGACATGTTATGTATAAGGCACCTGGTAGATATCCAAGTGGAGTATTGAAGAAGCATTTGAATATGACTCCTGAATTTAGAAAAGAGGTTAGAATTGGTGGCACAGATTTGAAAATTTCCAGTGGTATAGATGGTACTTAAATTGTGCTACTAAGATCCCTGAAGGAATGAGAACAGATATAAAAGAATGGAAAGACGGAGCCCTGGGTTACCCCACATTTAGACAGAAGAAAAAACCAGCAAAGGGGGCTTCAGGAGGAATAGGTGGTGCTATAGAAATAGCATACAAGAGACGAGAATGTTTAAGTGTGACTGAAAACTACACACTATTAGGAATTAGGGAGAAATGAAGGCTTATGAAAGATCATGTGTTATGACAGGATTTTATTTCCTTTTAGATTAATTCGTGTTGGTTGCATACACTGGCCATTAAGCTGAATAATAGCTCTAGTAGAAAATAAGTATAAAGTATAAGTCTATAGTATTTATATGGCTCTAAAAACACGAACTATGATGTAACGAGTTAAACTGATACCACGGTGCTTAAGAGCAAGGGTTCTCGAGTCCAATTCACCTGAGTTTATTATTCCCAGTTTGCACTGTGTTTTTCGGGGAAACTACGTAACTTGTTTATACCTCAGTTTCCTCATTTGTAAATGGGAATAATAATATTATTACCTAGTTATTAGGTTGCCACTGCAAAGATTAGTGAAATACCACATGTAAACCATTTAACATAATGCCTGGCACATGGTAATACTCAATAAATATTTGTGGTTGTTAGTGTTATTCTTCTCATGGCAATTCAGAAAATTTGAGCAGAATTTTATTACTACTGTGATTTCAAGCTATTTAGTAACTTGAAAAAACCAGCAGTTAAATATTCAATTAATTTGTATTAAAGTGCATTTAAAAGAGATAAGGAAAGTTTTTTCTGTATATGAAGTATAGATCTATTTATTTCATTACATGAGAAATCTTTTATCTTTTTAAATTTTAAACGCTTCATATATTTTTCTAGAATTTATAACATTTATCATAAGAATAAAACACTTATTATATAATACTGTGTTTCTAAGACATGAAGAATCTTTAAGGTTTTTAGCTCATATTAATACCAAACTCATGAGACATATTAAAATTATAACCTTGTTAAAATCTCTTACAGTCAACATGTTAACTGTACCCTCTGTAAAAAAATGAGATTGAACTAACTCACTTCTAAGAACACCATAGAGCTCTAAAATTCTACAAATGTATGATTAAGAATAATAAAACATTATGAAAGAAAATCAAACAATACCTTAACTAAAATGTCATAGGCTCCAAAGGAGCAGATAATAATTTTCCATAGAACTGAGGAATAATTAAAGAATTTTGTAGATTCTTAATATGACAGAAATGTAATTGTCTCAAATACAGAAGTAGGAAGGAAAATGAGGTTAAAGGAACAAAATCAATTCATTCACTCATTTTCAGCCTCAAAAAGGTAGAAAATCCGTTATAATTGGGAGGTGAAAGTACAAAGCTATGTATATTACCTTACTTGAACCCGTATCGTATCACATGACCTGGCCATAAATTATAATGATCCTCATAAAAACAGAAAACATGAATAAAAGAAAATAAAATATCCAGGTGCTATTGAAGTAGAAGTAGAGTATCAGGCTATAAACCTTTTCTAGTTAAAAAGTACAATTTTGTGTGAAATGTTTTTATTCATTTTGTTTCTTATTTGTTAACAAAAGTTTTTATCTGAAAAGAGTTATATTACCACTCAAAACTTCAAAACTTTCTGCTAGGAAATTCTTTCTTATAATGTCATGTCTTGATTTTACGACCTGTGTATGCAGCAGAAAACCAGGAAATCACTTCCTGAACAGTACATTGCCAACGTAAAATGAAAACTGTGCCTGTGAGATATGGGGGGACAAAGCCATTAGCATCCCTGGAGCGCTAGTATAACCAGTCCAAAAAGAAAAAAATGTACAGTGGTATGCTTGCGTCTGAATGTAAAACAAACCAACCAAATTATTTTTATCAATTTGAGAAAGAGAGAAAGAGAAACATCGATTTATTTTTCTACCTATTTATGAACAACTGGTTGATTCCTGCACACGCCCTGACTGGAGATCAACCCTGCAACCTCGGCCTCCCGGGGCGACACTCGAAGCAGGTGAGCTGCCCAGCCAGGACAACAGACCAAACTTCTTAAATGTCTGAATCAAAACCCAAGGAACAGAAGAGAAGCTATTTGAGATTTCGCCTCAATAAGCATTTAAACCCACAGTGTTTGCTGAAGATTTAAACTTTAAAAATGGAGAAGAGAAAAAAACTGGAGGACGATCAAAGAGACCTTTATAATTCTAAATTAAATGTGTGTTTTAAAACGACTAGTAAAACAATTATTTAGCTTAAAAATTAAGGATACAGATTTGTACATTCCTATAATTAGACTACTACTTTGTAATAAACTACAGCACAAATGTGACTACTTTTGTCATTGTTCTCTTTTGCTACTAAAGTTTATTGTCAAATACATAGGATGAATAAAGAGACTGGAGTAAGAGCTAAGTAGGCAATTGAAATCTACCCTACATTTGAATGTAATTACTATGTAATGCTTATTATGTTACAACCTGAGCATTCAAACAACAAATCAAATGACCAATAACACACCTGTGCATCCCTGAAGTACATCTCATATCGCTGTATCATCTGTCTGCTAATCAGGCTCCCATGATAAACCACAACATTAATATCAGTCCACGTACGAAATTCTCTCTCCCAGTTTGCAATAGTAGAAAGTGGAGCAATTATCAGGAAAGGTCCTCTTATACCAGTCAGAAGGATTTCGTAGAGGAATGTAATTGATTGAATTGTTTTGCCAAGACCCATTTCATCTGCTAAAATGCAGTTTCGTCTGAAATAAACAAATATATTATCCAAGTGGACATTGAGTTTTTCTGTATTCTACAACAATTTGAAAGATACACAAAAATAATTAATGATCAAATGAACACACTAGCATTTATAAAAATGCAAAAGTTGCTGAAGTACGGAGTAAGCTAAAGATTACAATTTTATTGTAATCCTGCAATGAGAAAACTATAAATTTTTGTAGCTCCAAAATAATACCACCCAACAGAGTTTTGTTACAGAGTGAAATGGCAAGCACAAGGCAGACTAAGTATTTTATGCAGGAAGCATGTATTAAATACCTTCTATATCTCAGGGACAGTATGAGAAGATGGGATACAAAAGAAATAGAACATGTTCTCTGCCTTCCAGGGGCTTGTATCTATTAGAGAAGCAGACATGCAAATGAATAAATAAGTAGTCATGCAATGTGCTATCAAAGAAGAACAAATCAAGCACCGGACTTCAACTCTGTGCACTGGAAGAGTCTACAGCGTTCGAAAGAAACCCAGATACCCAGGGCCCTTCCCTATACATTCTGACTTGAGGTGGAATTTGAATAAAAGTAGCTATAATTTTTCACATGAGCTCCACAGATGCTTATGATATATGGCCAGTTAAGAATCATCAATACTAAGTTGATTGTGGAAGTTCAGAGGACTAAGTGTCCACCTCTGGCTGAAGAGATCAGAAACAAGAATGCTTTAAAAAAAAAAAAGAAGAATGCTTTCAGAGAAGAGGTCAGTGTTTTGCCAGAGAGCAGAGCCAAGGAGAAGTGTAAGGAACACGACCCACTGAGGGACCACATGGTATTTAATGTGGTTTTGAGAGAAGGGTAAATGGAGGGGATATTATTAAGATAAGCAAGAGTCATAAATACATAACGTTATACATCATTCTAATAAACTTAAAAAACATTTAAAGCTGATGAGATTATGTTTGTGATTTGAAGTTTGCTCCAATGTCACTGTGGGTATTAGGAGGTGAGGCGACTAGAAGTTGTGACAATAACTGAAAAGGACTGCAGTAACGCAGGAAAGAGTGGGTGGACCCTGGGACTAAGGGAGGAGAACTGACTCCAAAATTAATTATGAGTGAGAATGATTTGGACCTAGGGGCCAACTAAGTGTACAGGGTATAGAATGACAGCCAGATTCCTCTCAGTTTCGGTGACTAAATGAATTTTATTATTCTTAACTGAGATACAAAATATGGAGGAAGAATAAATTTGGTATGAAGAAAACAGGAAATGATAAGGTTAATTTTTAATTTGTTGAGTTTAAAGAATCATTGAGAGATCTGAAGGAAGCAAGAGGCAAAATGAAATATAGGTTTGGGATTCAAGGACTTAAGAGATAAAAATATGAAATAATTAGCATATTATTGATAAGTGAGGGCATAGAGGGGTATAGAATATGGCTTAGGGAGAACCGATATGTAACATGAGAAGAGAGGAAAAAGAATTTTGGGCAAAAAAGGAAAAACAACATTGAAAAGGCAGGCAGATGAAAAAGAACCAGCAAAGACAACTGAAAGGAACAGTCACAGAGGTATTAGAGATCCAGCAGAGTCACATCGTGGAAGCTGCTGGGGGTGCAAATGGGGGAAAAGTTTAAAGGAGGAAGTAGTAGCCACTATTATTCAATGTAGCAAAGACAACAAATTAAAGCTGAGAAGTATCTTGTGAACTGGAAAGTTAAAAGTTCAGAGATGATACAGAATCAAACCTAGATACTAGGCCTACGGAGAACTGGAAAGGAGGACATGGAAAGAGTTCAGGCCAGCCACTCTTCCTAGAAGATTGCCTAGGAAGTTACAAAGAGGACTCGAGGAAGCTAGAAGGAGAAACAGAGCCATGTGAAGCTTTATCCTTTTCTTTAGTGTTTTTATAGATAGGTTAAACACGAATTTGTTTACAGACGGAAGGTACAGCATTAGTTTCAGAGATGGCTTACAGATAGAAGAGCAAAGGATGATAAGTGAATGGAGCCTGGATGAGATGCACATCAAGAGTTGAGGTGGTGGCATTAACCTTGGTCTTGGGGAGGGACCTTGTAACTTCTGACGCATGCAGATAGAGGTAAGAATAGCTATGGCGGGAGATACATTTGGAGGCTTGTGTAGCAGGCAAGGATTTGAATGAGTTCCCGTACTGGCTGGCCTCAGCTTCTCTATGAAGTACCTAGTCACATATGGAAAATAAAGGGGGCAGGGTTGTGATATGGACTTGAGGAAAGTGATGAGCGTTTTAAACAGGCAATTTAAGAAATGGGAAACAATAGTGATAAGGGGGGTACAGCAAAACCATATTTATTGACCATTTTACCTGGAAGGTTCTCTTGGGGACCCCAACTATAAACCAGGGGAAAGAGCATTCATTGCAAGGGTTAACAGGTCAACCTGACTTCACTGACTGCGTCTTATACCTCACCATCACCAAGTATAACCACCAGAAGAATCATGTCAGAAGTAAAAACACACAAAAAAATGATTCTTAATAACAGCCATCAAACGTTGCTATTGTTACTAACAATGCCTCCACCTGCTCCTTTGTGTACACTACTATACTTCTCTCAAACACGGCACCATTTTTACTTCTTTGCACCTATCTTTTCAACTGAGTTTAAAAAGTGAGATAATGTTCAACAAAGCATTTTGAACTTTAAAAATAAATAACTAATAAAAGGGAATCATGATTGTTAGGTTCTTGTATTTTGTATTCTATTCCTTATCATGCTGACAACCTGCCTCTGTGAAAGCTTACGTTAAATAAGAGACCTACCCAATACTTACAGATGCAACTGCTCACACCTCACTAGCTACATACAGTTGTTGGCAAACTGTAGCATAGGCTGATAGTTGAAGAACATTCTCAAACATAGCAGATGTTTCGTGTTAAGAAAGAGATCTCAAATTTAATTACATTTCAACATATCAACTTTATTCCATTCTGGTTGATATGTATTTTTAAAAAAGCAATTATAGTCAAAATCCTAACTTATAAATTTTCCTGAGGTAACTTCAAGTTACTTCAAGAGAGTAATAATATAACATCACTACCTATTTTATTTAACATATTTTGGCACATATAAAAAAATAACATGCTGAAATTGTTTCTAAGATATACTACGTACCGATTGTACCAATTGAACAAGAGCCAGTTGAGTCCTTCCAGTTGATATTCCCTGAGTTGATTACAATTTTTATAGTCCCTGGATTGATCTATTTTTTTCCAAAGATTAGAGGGAGGACGATCCTTAATGGAAAAACAAAGAATGAATGATGTATTTCACATCTTTTCATTTCTGTACATCTTATAAGTAATGCTTTTACAATAACCATAGAAGCAGAATGTTATGTGGCATTATGATGAAATTTTACAAGCACCTAAAAACCTAATTAGTTCTGTATAAACTTACAGAAAACTGCAGAGGAAGGCACACTTATTCTATGAGTGATACCAAATTCAGACAAAGACATTACAAGAAAATTACAGACCAATATCCATCATTAGCAGAGATGCAATAATATAAAATAAAATTTAGCAAATGGAATGTAACAGTATGTGACCAGTGGGGCTTTTCCCAGGAATTGAGATGATTTAAATTTGAAAATTAACCAATGTTGATCAGCACACTAAAAAACAAAAATGTAACAATCTCAACAGATGCAGAAAAGGGATTTGAAAAATCCAACATCTATTCCTCACAAAAACTCTTTACATTTTGAACAGAGAGGCACGTCCTCAAACTGACAAGGTGCATCTGTAATAAAAGCCACCCCTAACAGCATACATAATGGTTATAGCCTGAAAGCTTCCTCCCTAAGATGAGGAAAAGGCAACAGTGCCCACTGTCACCACAGTTCAACACTGTAATCAAGAGCCTCCACCCCCGAAACAAAGTCTTTCCCTGACCCAGCATCCCTGGACTCACTCCTCCTTAAACCAGTTCATGTTTTTGTTTCCTAGCTCAACGAAACACATGTAAGTCAATAAAAGTGGAGGTGAAAAGGTGTTCCCTTAATAATAAACTGAGTTATTACTGGGAGATAAAATAAGACCAGAATATAAGAATATCAAAAAAGAAATTATTGTAAAAATAATATGATCTCTTCCATGGAATAATGAATTAATTTTCTTTCCTTACATCACATCTACAAGTTTTTCATGCAGCCTTCCTCACTCTGGTGCTAATCCCCAACAATCTGTTCCTGTCCTTTAATGTATAAACTCCCTCTTAGGTGAAGTAAGAACTTTCTATGACCAAATTATATTTGAAAGAGGACAGGCCAAAATATTTAATAAAATCATGTCTCCTTTTTGTGAATTTCTTTCAGTTGGATCCCCAAATTTGAATCACATGACAACAATTCTGTTCTAAAGAAATGAATGTAAGAAATTATATAATTAATAATTAGATAATTATTCTGGCAAAATTACAACTTGCCATAGCCTTCTAGAATTCTACAGATTCTGTTCTACAAGTATCAATAACCTACAAGGTTTTTTTTGTTTGTGTGTTTGTTTTTGAGCAAGGAAGAGTCACATGTAGTCAATAAGTAATCAATGTACCTAATTTCTGTAGGCTTTTAACAATATTCTGTACAAAAGGTTATAAAAATAAAGCTACTATGGAAGTAGGTGAACTATTTAGTTACTTAGCTATGGAGAAACAGTAGAGAATTAATAACTTTTCTTAGAGCTGAAACTGATATCCATAATATTTTTATAAGTGACCTGAAAGAAAGAGCAGTGGGAAGTTTTTAAATTATGAAGATGGCCCTGGCTGGTGTGGCTCAATGGATTGAGTGCAGGCCTGCAAACCAAAGGGTCGCTGATTTGATTCCCAGTCAGGGCACATGCCTGGGTTGTGGGCCAGGTTCCCAGCAGGGGGCACGTGAGAGGCAACTACACATTGATGTTTCTCTCTTTCTCCCCGCCTTCCCCTCTTTCTAAAAATAAATAAATCTTTAAAAATATAAATTCATAGATGAGATAAAAATATTCAAAAATTTTCTAGGGAGAAATGTGGAAGGACATACTCGTCAAAATTTTAGATACACATATGCTCTGACAAAACAATTACAACTCTGATTTGTCTCATGTGAACTTGCACACGGGCTCACTGTTCAATGTGACATTGTTTATAATAGCAAAAACTATAACATCCACTAATGGAGGAATAACTAAATTAATGTGTCTATTGTACTAAATAGCATTTCTAAAATACTGTATTAATGGTATACCAAAAACTAAATTACAAATTCAAAGACTACATTAAACCCTCTGAATTAAAGAAGTGCTGAGATTTTATGAAGTTCAGTAACATATGTTCATACCAAATGTCTTGTATCAGGTCTTGAAGCCTGCAATTGTTCAAACTCTTCTATTTTTGCAAGATCTACATCTTCCTTGAGTTCCCAAGTACTGTCTTCATACGGTAATGAGCACCACTTTACTAAGTAGTAAATGACAGGCTGTAAGAAGAAATTTTTTCATTTTACCATTTTGAAAAAGAAGAGTTAGAAATAGTTTAAATATATTTACTAGCTTACATTAATAAAAACTGATGAAACACTTTTTGTGTTTTTTAGATGGTTACATTTTAAAAAGTTTAAGGTTTTTTTATACTACTTTATTACTTGGTTTATTGTTTGCAATGGAGAAATTTCTAGCTAATATAAACATTTATCCATTTTAATACACATCTTTATTCAATCAGCATTTTCACTCAGTTACACAGGGCTCAGAGATTCCTGCAGTCCTTCCCATGTGTGGACGTAATTCAAACCAAATTGTTTCCACTTTCAAAGTTCTCATAGAAAATTGTCTTGATTTGATTTAGGTATAGGAATGCATTTTAGTTACAAAAGTTGTAAGTTTTAACATTAGGAAGTTTTAGGTTTTTCTTACTCAGTTAAAAAAATTTTTTAACCAAATATTTACCTCACCAGTATCTTTATCCTCGCAAAAAGAAACTTCTAACACTCTGTCTACTTCAACGTAGTCTGGGTTAAATGGTTCTTCCTCCATCTAAAATGAAAAAATAACAATATTTGACAAAAAATGTGGAAAGATAAAAGTGAAATAAAGACAAATGTACTAGTTATTCACTATAGAACAAAAACATAAGTTTGATTTCAATTAAATTTCCAATTATTAGAATACTTTCATTTTAAGTTCCAAAAGATATCTAGGATATTTGTATTATATAAAACCATATTCTATAATAAATCCAACCAAATAGCACTAAAAATAAGGTACTGCAGACAAGTAAGTTACTACAGAAGATACGTTCTTTAAAATTTTCTTTTTTAGAAAAGTTATTGTATTTTTTAAAGACTTTATTTATTTTTAGAGAAGGGATGGGAGGAAGAAAGAGAGGGAGAGAAACATCAATGCGTGGTTGCCTCTGGTGCGCCCCCTACTGGGGACCTGGCTTGCAACCCAGGTACGTACCCAGTCTGGGAATCAAACTGGTGACCCTTTGATTCAGAGGCCCTGCGCTCAATCCACTGAGCTATGACTCAATCCACTGAGCTACATAAGCCAAGGCTAAAGTTCTCCTAAAAGCAGCCTCTGTACCTTTCTTTTGCCACGTTCCTCAGATCTAAGAGTTGAAGACCAATCATGCCACCTTCAGGTTCATCTCTTGGTTGTATCAAACACCCTTTCCTGTGCTCAAGCACTTAGCTAACAATGCAAACTCTCCAGTTCAGCTACCTAAACTCAACTGCACCCATTTATTTTTCAGTCTATACTTCTTCCCGGAATTTCTCACAGGATTAATGATAACACAACACCCCATCAACACCTCCTCCCAGTTACACAAGCCAGAAATGGAGAAGTCATCTTAGATTTATCATTTTTTTAATCTCCTACACCTAATAAGTCATCAATTTGTACAGATTCTACTTAACTATAACTCAGATTGGCTCCTCCTTTCTCATTCTCACTGCTTCATCACATCTTACTTGTAGAGTATACTACTGAAATAGGTATCATGTACATCCTGGTATGATTCATTGAGAATATACCATCGTTTTTGTGATGGTCTCTTAAAAATAATGCATGACCTGCCCTGGCCAGTGTGGCTCAGTTGGTTGGAACATCGTCCTGTCAACCAAAAGGTCGCAGGTTCGATTCCTAGTTGGGGCACATTCGAGAGGCAACCGATTGATGTTTCTCTCTCACAATAGTATTTCCCTCTCTCTAAAATCAATAAGCATCTCCTCAGGTGAGGATTAAAAACAAAAATGCATGACCTAAATGTTGAGGAAAACATCACACAACTCCAAATTTATGGACATTCTACAAAATACATCACCTATACTCTTCAAAATCGTCCAAATGAGAAACAAAGTAAGACTGATTAAAACAGGCATGACAACTAAATGCAATCTGTGATGCTGAACTGGATTTTGAATCAGAATAAGGAAACACACTCTTTGTTATAAAAATACTTTTGGAACAAATGATGAAATATAAATAAGGTCTGGAGTGGGATAGCAGTACTACATCAATGTTAATTTTACTGTTATACATATAAGAAAATGTTTTTAGAAAATAAATACTGAAGGGTTTGCAACTTACTTTCAAATGATTTAGAGAAAATGTATATGCATGTGAAAAAGGCACATGGAGAATGAATGTGAATGATAAAGCAAAAAATGGTAAATGGTAACATTTAGGGAATCTAGTTTAAAAGTATGTGGGAAATAATTGTATAATTTTGGCAACTGCAGTGTTCAAAATAAAAAGTCTAAAAAATTTTCCAATTAAAAATTTAAAAAAGTTAAATTTGCCCTGGCTGCTGTGGTTCAGTGGACTGAGTGCTGTCCCGTGAACCAAAGGGTTGCTGGTTCAGTTCCCAGTCAGGACACATGCCTGGGATGCAGGACAGGTCCCCAGTAGGGGGCGCATGAGAGGCAACCACACATTGATGTTTCTCTCCCTCTCTTTCCCTCCATCCCCCTCTCTCTAAAAATAAATAAATAAAATATTTTTTAAAATTTAAATTTAATACTGCTCTAAAAAAAAGTCTATTGAAAGAAAAAAAAATTAGAGCAGGAAAGGACATCAGACTATTGAGTAAAGCCTTGAAAGGTAAATGAATTTTCCAGTGATGTTCTGTTCTATGATGTTCCATACCAGATATACTGAAATCTGGTATGGAAAATATGCAATATATTTCATGTACTGAAAAATTTAATTTTCCATTTATTTGGTACATGACCATTTCCATTACTAGACTAACATCATGGAGAAATTCTGATGTATCAACACACTTACATTCGACTCTCCTGAAATACATGCTAATATAAAATATGAATTATCTGTGTTCCTGTTTCAACTAGTTTTCAAGCTAAATTTGGGAAAAGGAAAAGTACTATATGTAGATAGCATATGAGTCAGTATCAAAGTTTATAGCCTAAGATACAACATAAATAATACTTAAAGTTTTGATAAGTAATACTACATGTGTTCAGAATTCAACACTTAACAGTCTCATTTATTTATTTTTCTTACGTCTGCAAAAAAGTGTGATCTTTGTGCTTGTCTCAGTTTGAATCGTTTGATTTTCTGCTGGATCCTTTTATCTTTCAAAAGCTGCTGCTCTGTGGCCCATTCACAGTGAAGATAGGAGCTATAATTTTCATAAAGGCAACATATTAGAATAACATAGAAAACCATGTTTTGTTTTTCTTAAGACTTATTTTAAATCATAATATTCAATGCAAAATATTATCTTCCACTTTACAAAGAGGTAGTTCATCATTTCATTTAATGTCCACAGACATGGTGACCACTACATCCTAAAAAGATGTAGTCTTAGACTGTAGTCTAAGGTTTGCAGTTTGCGGTTAACGGAATGCTACACTGGATCATACAGGTAACAAGATGTGATTCACAGTTTATTTCTTCACTGTGATAACTTTGGCATGATCAGAAAGCTAACTTGTTTCAAAACCAATGTAATTTTATTAAATAATTATCACTGAAATAATAGAATTTTGAAAAGTTCAAAAATACAAAATAACAAAACATAACAAATAATGTTCTATACTTTATAAAAGCACATTTTGTAAATCCCTGCATTTTGATGTTAATAATTGTGTTCTGAAAAATCATTCAACTTTAACATAAAAGATTTTTAGTCTTCTCATTAATGTTTAATTTCATGAAATAATAAAACTTTTACACCACAGATCAATTTAACTTAATATAAATATTAAACTTATTAATTTATACTTAAATCAGGGTCTATCATTTTTTTTACTGAAATACTTACTAATTCTTGTATTTTACAAAAAATTCTTCTGTATCAATCATCACTCCAGGTGATATCTAAGAAAATAAAATCAATAATTACAACTTTTATTATCAGATCACTAAATACAAAGTATAACATGTAATGTACCATCACTTACCTCCTTTTTCACAACTCTAAAAGATAATATTTTGTCCACAATTGCAGCATCTTCTTCACTTGGATTCTCCTACAGGAAGGGAGGGGAAAATAATGGCACATTCTGAAAATTCCTTTAGGTTTCACCTCGTCTACTTATGAAAACATGAATTTTCAACAAACATTTACACGGCACATATGCCAGGCAGCAAACATTAGAAATACACAAACAGAAACATAAATCGTTGTCACTGTCCTCAACATTATCTGCATCATCATAGCAAACATACTGTGCTTTTTAATGTAATAAGCATTATTCTAAGCACTTTGTGTATATTAACTAATTTAATCCTTGCAACTACACTATGAGGTAGATAGTATTATCACTGCTGTTTTACAGATTTGGAAGGAAGCTCAGGCATAGAGAAGCTAAATACTTTTGCCCAGGGTGCCACATCACTCAGCAGACTGCCGTTGTTCACAATCCAAATAACGGACATTTAAAAGATTATACAAAAAGGACAATCCACATGCAATAACCGAGGTGTCAAAACAGGGCATTCAGTTACTGTGTTCATAAAACCAGTGGATAGATTACTCGTAAAGAAGTGGCAGAAGATGAGGCTAGAAAATCCATATAAAGCATTTCATATGCTGTATTAAGAAGGCAGTTGTTTTTATAAGACTTAGGAAACTATTAGAATTTTCAGTGGAAATGTACTATAACCAGGCTTCTAACTTAGAAATAGCCTGTACATGGGGTGGAGGGATGGGGAGAAAAGGCATACAACTGTAACTGAATAACAATAAAAATTTTAAAAAAAAGAGAGAAATAGTCTGTATATATTTGGGAGGTGCATTAATCCCTAGCTTTCTGATTTGAATGATTAATGGTTCTATTAACCATAATAAGAAATCCAGGAGGAAAAGTAGGAGCAGGTTTTAGGAGGAAAAATAATGAAAGTATTTTAAAGAATTTATGTTGGTTTAAAATGTTTTATAGTCATAATCCCAAAGGTGTCTTACCACAAATAATTGTAAAGGCTGTTCACCAGGTAAAGGAGCTGAATTCTTTTTTATTTTCATAGTGCCTTTCACTTCTTCTTCAGATTGTTTCCCCTCTCCATCTTCTGCATATTTTTTCCTTTTAATTTGTCGATTTGATCTTCTTTTCTGTAATGAACCACGAGGATCATATTTATATAACATTTTAAAGGCAAGGTTTTAAAATAATCACTCCAGTGTGACAGTTTTGTTCATTAAAATTTCAATACTGTACGCTACATTCATCTTTCCTCAGTCTTCCATTTAATTAAAGGATGATTATCATTTGCCCTTTGCCACAGGCTTACAGTCTTTAGATTTACTTCCCAAAGTTTCAAATAACAAGGATTAGTAATATCTTCACTGCTTTTCTTTAGAAATTGTTACAAATGAAAAGATTTTATTTTATTTAATTATACGGCTTAGGCAAAATATACTTTATTAGTAATTACTTTATTACTTTTCTTTAGAAACTATTATTAAGAAGAGTAAAAAGGTATCGATTTTATTTAACTACTTCATACCTTGGGCAACACATATATTAAACTATTAATACTTTCAGTTTTTGCTCAAAACCTTAAAAAGTCCATCAGATGAATACTGGTTAAATAATTAGGGGCATAAGACTAAAATAAGAAATTAAATAATATTTGCCATGAAACTAATGAAGTTATATTTAAAACAGAATAAAACAAAATAATATAAAATGTTTTTTAAAAATACACAAAATAATTTCGTAAATCTATGAAATAATTAAATGAATGAAGGAGGAACCAGTGTTTTACTAACTTTACTACCTTTCCTTAACAATAAAGAACATCACTATCAAAAACAGAAGTAAACCTTTAAATAAGTATTACATGTAGTAACACAATTCTTAAATAATCTAAGTAATTTTAAATCAGGTATCAAATACACATGGCTTTACTTACCTCCCTAAATATCTAATAATTGATGCTCCCACTATAAAAACACACTGTCACATGAAAATCCCAAAGGACTTAGGCTTGTGATTTTTTGCCTCCCTAAAATCTTGTGGGTAGAGGCATCTCAGCCAACTTCTCTACTGCCCAATATTTGGTACATCTATCCCTTCCTCCTTTTTCTATTCCATTTTCTTTTGTATATTTAGTAACTTCCATGATACTCTCCCAAAATATAAACAGCAAATATACCACGTGCTCTCCTTTTGATTTTTGACAATGTCTTCAATTTGGTAGGTCTTTCATACTCCCATAGCCATGATTCAGACAAAAATGGCTGAATCATGAGCAGTATGGGGACAAACTTATTTGTGTCCAGTGGCCTTTAGCATGCCTCTGCCTCTTTCTCTTCAGACTAGTGCTATACTTAGAGAAAGAGCACCCAGTATGGTGAGTTAGCTCAGCCAAATGCAGTACACAACTCGGTGCCTCTATCACCACCTTCTGGCCAGGAAGACATTTATTTACATTTCAAAACTCAAAGTACCACTTTTGTTCATATCAGAGACAAGAAGGGAACATAAGATAACTATAATAAAAGGACTTCTAGAAACCCAATTTTCCCACAACCCGCTGTGAAAGATATATTTATTATTTCCTGGGGGGAAAAATTCTAAGGATCTCTAATTTAATAGTAGGCTAAAGGAATGTTTAGACTTCTATTATGGGCATAATACAGTTCTTAATGTTCAAGAATAGTTTTAATAACCAAAGTGACATTTATTATTCTAACAATAACATGTATTACCAATGTTATGTCTCACTAGGCACAAGTCTTCTAGATAATGAAGTTTGAGTATAATTCAGTACACTTTTAGAAGGTCCTGTCATGAATTTTCAGCATTAGTTTCCTTTCTAGACACTTATGATGCATTTATTAGCACTTTGAAATACCTCACTTTGTCTTTAGCAAACAGTAAATGAGTGGCCTGAAAGAATCCATTGAACTAACAGAAGTACACATTCAGGTAATTCCTCCCAAGACAGAACGAGGGCCGCTTTATTATAAACTGCTCTCTAATCCTATGAAGACTTCATTCTACAAGAGTATGCCTGAGTTATAAGATTAGAGCTGATTTTATCATAAATTACATTACACTAGGTTACATAGTGACATATCAGGTACATCTAAACAAGGTGTCACTCTCATCAATTATCTTTCTTTGTCCTACAATAGCCCTACTACTTTTAAAAATATGAAAACTAATTTGATGTCTGTATTTTTGGCTGGTGTGATTTTTATAGCTTTCTTCCTCCATAATTTTTTCAAACCACAATTTAAAATAATAACAAATTCTTTCTTCAAATTTCTTTCCTCTAGCTTTTTTTTTATGTCTTAATGGTTACAACAGATCAGTCTATAGTCCTTTACATAGAGTTCAGGAACATTATGCTTTTAAATGAATTCATTATGATATCATATTACTTGTTTCCTATAACTATAATATAATCTGCTCAGGGCTTTAAAATAAGTCTCAATATAGTCAGACTACTGAAGTACTCTCTGTTGAGATTAAAGGTAAAAAAATTAAATATCATGTTTGTATTTTTAGATTTCCACCTGATTCCAAACCTTAAACTTGAATTACTTTTTAAGCCTTCAAATCCCCTGGTGGAAAGCTATATGGATCTCTCCATCACTTACATAATGATACATTTAAATATAGCAAAAAATAGATTTATAAGTGTTTATTAGAAAATAGTTCCTTCCTTTCCCATTTAATTTTTTTGTGTTAAAGCAACACATATCAAGGGAAACTAACACTCTAGTGAAAGGCATGGAAGAAATGTGTGCGTTAACCTATTCTACCGTTTCATTGCTTGGTAATTACATAATGGAAAAATGGCCAGCATGATTCTAGTAAATATTAAACTGAACTTCCTCGTGTTCAATAAGTTAACTATGTTTACCTAAGTTAAGGATAACATACGAAGAAAAAGCCAGGCCATATAAATATTAGGAGCTTCAGTCACTGCCCTTACCTCAACTCTCGCAGCAGCCCAGGAGCCTTGAGCCACTACTCTCCCATTGGATAAGAAGCTGCATAAGGAAGAAGAAAGGCCATTCAGGGGCTTTCCGGCCCCATAATTCAACAACTGCCACCACCCCTACGGCCTATAGTAATACTTGAATTATTAAGAGAGCAGAGGGTGGCCTGAATTATTATGACCTTCACTATCTACATATTTTTATAACTTTACAATGTTATTTTAAATATCTACCTATTCAAAAAAATAAAAAGGCAAAAAGCACAGTATTTTTGTCTACATTAGGGGATTTTTAATATAAGTGTTTATTTCTCTTTGACAGAAGCAGACCAAAGGAATTATGAATGATTCAATTCATTTGCTTTATCATTGTAGGTGATTTTAAAAAATTAATATCTCCATCATTAAATTCTTTCAAAATCACTCTGTAAGTACAGCATATCACTAGATACTTCTCCATGCTCAAAGCCAGCGGGGACTTCGGATTACTACGAGGGGTATGAGAGGATATGTAAGTTCACCCCAGATCTATCATTCTATGGCAATACTGCCAGGAGCACATTGTAGTAGTGCTATCTCATAAGTTCTGCTATACAGTAAAATGTATTTTTACTATTAAGCTATAGTATAAATACCTATAAAGCAGTATTACGCTATCTAAATAATTCTACCAGTGCTTCGTCTCAGAAAAAAAAATTTAATACTCACTTGAGAGTCTTCCTCTTTGCATGTTCGCTGGGGCATCTGCTCTGCATCAGATATTTCCTCTGAAGACTCATTCTTTCTTTTTTGTTTCTTACCCAATGTAATAATGAGCTTGCTGTTTCAACAAGAAAAGAGTACAGAGTAAGATCTTTTCACATTTTTTCGTTGAGTCAAATTAAGATTGTCATGATAAGCATTGTCATTTTATACCATTTAAATGTTTAACCAAAGGTGATAATTATCATGAAATCCATAATGACATTTTCAAGACAAAAACTGTGTTCTACTGGAGCAAACACTAATTAATATTTAACTGATGTACTTCTAAGCATAGAAAGGTGGTCAAGTTCTATTGCTTGTTTCTTAGGCTCAAGATTATTTTTCATGGGAGAAATGTCAGTTCATATAACTTAATAATGAAAACAATTCATTTATTTTTATTATCTTGTAGATTTGAAATGAGGGTTTATCCCTTCCACCTCTTGCTAAATTCAAATTACACTTAATGTCCTTGAATCCCACCTATTCCCCATAGTAATTTTTCCCTTAATAAAACACTCTAAAAACTAGTTGTTCTTTAATAATTTCACTTACATTAAGGCTTATCCTGGATGCACTATAAATTCCTAAGGAGTAAGAACTTTTATTTTTTTATATTAACAGTTTGCCTGTTTGTCTTTCTCATATACGTGCACATGTATATATATGTACATTGGTGTTTACATGTTACACATACACATGACATACAAATGCCTAAAAGAACATGAGTTTTTCTCATTTTTTGCTCCTGATCAGAGGTAGGAGTACAGATATCCCAATTTTCCTAATGTGATTCAGCAGATAAGAGGACATGATCTTAAAGTACCATGCTATTCACAAATCATGCTAACTGCTAATCAGGAAAATTCTTTTTAGATTATCTATATTCCAAACACTGAAAACTCAGAATTTTCAATGATTATTCATTTATGTGGGAGACCTTGGAAGTTAAGACAATGAGCTTGATATTATATTGTACAAAGACGTAAAACCTGATTCCAATGTTTACCTATCTGCGAGACACTGGGCAAATTACTTGATCTCTTTTTGCCTTAGCTTCCTTGCCTAGGAAACAGGGCATTATGGCAGCTACCTCCACCATTGAGAATTAAGGGGGATGATGCATGGCACATCTTAGGAAAGTCACGACACATAGTAACTTTCCAACTAATGATCACTGTGTCTAATTATTAAACTCCAGGCACCTTCCTTGGTTCTAGAATTTGAAGAGAAAGTGGACACAGTTCCTAACCTTATTGTTAGAATACATTCACAGTTACAATGCCAAAATGGAACTTAGCACTGGATATAATGTAAACATAAAGGAAGAAGTGCTCATTTTTATTGAAGAGTAAAGGATGCTGTAGAGAAAAGGTGAAGTCTGAAGTCTGAGATCTGAATGACAAAAAGGAGTTCATCAGGTAGTAAAAAAAGGGACAGGGTACATCCCAGGTACGGGGATACCATAGAAGAAGGAGAATATGCAGAAAGAGAGTGTGTCCGGAATACACAGGGTACTGCATGAGGAAGGAAACAGAGAGATGATCATCAGAACAGGGTGAAGACCACAGAAGGCCCTGCAGGACACGTAAGGAGTTAAATGTTTTGCTTGAAGGCTAGCTTTTAAGCTCCGTAGGGCAAGAATATAAGAATCTGTCATATGACCACTAATAACAAATGGCACTGAAATAACATCTAATGAATTTAAAAAAAAAATAAAGCAGGTGAAAAATATGAGATTTTAAAAGAGGAAGTTCAGGGGGTGAAACTATAGTTAACGATACTGTACTGTACATTTGAAAGTTGCTAAAAGAGTAAATCTTAAAAGTTCTCATCACAAGAAAAAAATCTTAACTACATGACATGATAAATGTTTAGTAAACTTATGATGGTAATAATTTCACAATGTATACATATATCGAATGTTGTACACCTTGAACTACCACAATGTTATATGTCGATCATACCTCAATAAAACTGGGGGAAGGGAAAGAGTGTTAAGAGAGCAATGCACCTAGAAGGAAGTGAAATACAAGGCTGGGAAACCAGGGATAAAACAAATGACAATTCAAGTGAGTAATAAAGAGTGCGTATAGGGCCATGGTGAAGTGGTAAAAAAAAAAAAAAAAAAAAAAGACACAGTTTTTTATTTTGGAAGCAGAACAAGTAGGACTTGGTTACTGACTAGATGATTACATGTGAGCCAAAAAAAAAATTCTAGAATGATTTATTCACAGGTTATTGTTGTATTGGTATAATTACCACCTTTAACAGATAAATTCTTACTTGGTGTCTCACCTGCACTCTTCTGAGTATGTGAACAAAGTAAATAAGGGATAAAAATATAGCTCATGTTGGAAGCAGGAAATAAAAGTACAAAAGGATATAATGAAATGATATTAAGGAACCAACTGCAGCTATACTTCATTCCCTCTGACCACTTACATTGGCCATTTCTTCCCTCTTCTGGTCCTTTCCTTACTCTGGCTTCCTTCTTAAAATGAAAATCTCCCCTGAGGACATATCTATTATTAGATACCACATGATCTTGCTCTTCCTTCATCTCATCCATAGTTGTCAAAAAAGTTACCTCTACTTCTAACTGTTTCAGTTTCATTTCTCAACCCACTAAAATCTGAACTTTACATACAATCATCTCACATGATGTTCCTACAATCTGAAAGGCAAATAATATTTTAATAAGAAGAGAAAATTGAAGCTTAGAGAAGTTAAATAACTTGTTCAAAGTCACACTGATAGTAAGGATAGAGATAGAAAACAATATTTCTCTCCAAAACCTAAAACTCCTCAGGTCTAAGGCCACAAATGACTTTTGTAATGCTAAATCCAAAGGAAATTTAAATTTTTATTTACTAACATATAACTAATCCCCCTTTTCCTTCTCTGCACCCTTGGCTCTATGACACTATATTTATTCTTCTGGTTCTTGCTAAACTTCTTTGGCTCCTTTCTCCACCTACTCTTAGTATGTTGGTTTTCAGCAGGATTCAATCCTTGACAACACTTGAACTTTGGTATTTCTCAAAAATCTGCCTCCAGCCTTCTTCCCTCTCTATATACTATCCCTGGGAGATTTAATCTATTCTTTTCCTCTTCTTTCTATGTGGGATGGTTGATCTTCCTGGAGCCTGCAGGAAGCAAGCTGGCCCCAGACTTCTCCAAGGCCACATTCCCTTGCCTCCGTTTCTTAGGTGACCTAGGCAGGTGAGACCCAATCAGACTTCTAAAAAATTCCCTAATAGATTCTGATGCACCATCAGATTTGAGAACAATTTGCTCAGGACAGTTATTGTAGAATACTCTAGGAACAAACATTCAGGATAATAAAACTATTATTTACAGAACACTTAAAATATCAAAGTGCTTTTGCCTATAATATCTCAGTTGATCCTAAGAAAAACTCTGAAATAGGCAAGGCAGGTATTAGTGTGAATACACTAGTAGAGAAACTTCCTCTCTAAAAGACGAAATAAACTATTAAAGTCACCAGTTTTGTAAAAGACAATATGGTCTCTTTATTCCTAGTCTACTATTTCCAACATATCTTACTGATTTTATTTTTGTCTACTGTATTTACTTATTTTTTAATTAAATTCTTTTGGGTGAAATTAGTTAATAAGATGATATAAGTTCCAAGTGTACCTTTCTATGACAGATAATCTGTATCCTGCATTTAAAATCCTACTAATTTTAAAATGACACTATATTTATATCAGTCAATAGACACTGATATCAATAAATATGGTTGAATGAGTAAGAAAAAAATGAAACTATATTATCTTTTAGTAAATTAAGGTGAAAGTTTACCCGACTTTTGAACAACCAGAAATCTCTATGGCCTGTGCAATGACAGACGATAGCCATAAATTCTATCTGAAGGAAATCAGATGCTCCAAAAGGAAAAAAACCAACACACATATAAGCAAAAAACCAAATTACCAAAGAACATTCCATTCTTCCCTCATGGATCACAAAGCTTACTATATTGATTCTAACACAATTTTGTTATAAATGAAACTAAAATGTCATAGATATATTCTTGAAATAAACCAATAGTTTGTTATTCCAAGAAATATCACCAAAGCAAAAATGCAATACAGACTATATTAATAATAAAGGCTTCACACAAGTTTTGGTTTGTTAAAACATTGAAGGGATATGTTGGCAAACTTTAGCAAAACAAGTTCAGGCTACTAAAATAATTAAATTTCAGAACATGCCTTGTTTCAGACAGCAAAGGACAATTTCAAACTAACTATAAATTTGAAGTGTTAATTCATTTGTTAAGTCTAAGGCACCAGAAAACCTCTGTGTTTATACTTGATATTGGCATTTGATTTCAGATGTAATCTACGCATCATCTACCCCTGCCCACGCTGTTAGTAAAGTCTGTGTAACAGGCTGCAGATTACAGTGTCATTCTGTAACTGCCCCGTTGATTGTCTCAGTGCAATACTGGACCAACAACGAATCTTACCCAATTAGTCCATTTGTTATAATTAATGCATCCAATTGATCATAAGTGAAGGAACAAGCAAAATACATGCACATTATAATTTCTTTGTTTGCAAGCCAAGTGAAAAATACTGGGACTGTTTTGGAAGTTATCAAACTAAAACTTTTTTTTTTTAAAGAAACATTTCATTTGGTAAGATTACTCCTGCTTCAGGTACAACTCGGACTCCAGCTTAAACTCATCTGGAAAAAACAATCAAATTTTAAAAGGGCTCTGATTGTAGTTAACTTTAAATTTGTGAAATTAACATTATATTGTAAGTTTTTGGTAACTTGGATTATAAATGAGTTCCTGTTTAATGGTGGACATCATTTTTTTTTCAAACAGTTGAATTTACTTAGTTGTTTCATATAAAGTTGCTGAGCATTAATCATAGTCAATATATTTATCAGCAGTTTAATTATTTTATTTTATTTTTTGAATTACAGTTCACCTTTATTTAAGTTTAATTTTTATTCTTAAAAACATTTCTTCTTTAAAAAAATAAAGTGGTGTTTATGTTAAAAAGTTATTGATAAATAGGAACATTAAAATCAAATACTTTACCTCATCATGCTTCTAAGATACATATTTTTCCACATATTAACACCTACGATATCAAAATTCATCTAATAATCAACAATATACCACGGTTTTAGTTGGTAATATTTTTTCTTTATTGGTACCACATAAAATAATTGTCTTATAATCAATGGCATTTTAGATTCAAAGAAATAAAGTTCATTGTTTGCTAATGATAAATCTTACAAATACAATTTATGTAAAGGTATACATCTTAAAAATGGAACTATAAATCTTAATTAAATTTATATTAATAATGTATGTGTCAATACTTTCTGTAGATGAATGTTTCAGATTTTCTTTATTTTTAAAATATATAATCTGTATTATTATTTTTTCCATTACCATTT
Source organism: Desmodus rotundus (assembly GCF_022682495.2). Taxonomy (NCBI): domain Eukaryota; kingdom Metazoa; phylum Chordata; class Mammalia; order Chiroptera; family Phyllostomidae; genus Desmodus; species Desmodus rotundus. Next base: position 5,607,429 of record NC_071398.1, read on the forward strand.
AGTCACCTTATTCCCTCCTCTCCTCTGTTTCAGATTTTCACTGAGTTTAGGTTTAAATGTTAGGAATGAAATCAATGAAACATTTTATCTGCTGGGAATTTAAAAATTATAGAACTTATACAGACTCCTAATGGCATATTATTAATAATTAAAAATACATAGCAAATTCATACATACATTTTTCAAAGTGCTTTATCATATACCAAGAAATAATTAAATAATTACTACATTTACAGTTTATCCTAACAGATACTAAATTCCTGTCATCCTGAGCACTTGCAATCAGGATCTCATTTATCACTCTATTAACATGAACTATAAAGCAATAATTTCCAATTTCTGAATTCATCTTATTTTTCCCTCAGATTTTATTTATTTACATTATTTTCCTCTTATATTTTACTTAGACTAAATGCCCCTCTATAGACATGCATGTGAACATACATGTTAGTTTCATTTAAGAAACACACACATAGATATATGTATATGTATGATGGTAGCTAATTAACAAATGTTATCTTCCTTCTTCCCTCTTGGTTCAAAAAGACTATAGCAAGAAAGGGTACAATATAATTTTGAGATTATTCAATGTTTTACTGTTTTTCTTTATAATATGACATCCTTAATTTCTACTTGAGTTTGATAAGTATTTCCTAATTTAGATGTTTCTGCTTTAAAAGCTACTGCTAGCACCTGATCACTAGCATTCCTATAACAAATATAATAATTATCAATAAATTCACAGAATTGTTAATCATGAAGGATTATTACTGATTAAATTTATGGGGACTCAAGAACATTAAGTATCAAAAGTATTCCACCTATGTCTGATAATCTTATAACACAAAGAAGTAAATTCTAACTGACAACATGGAAACATATTTAACTGTCAAAGTTATAAACCATCTACTTAAAAATGTTTCATCATGTAATATTCTATTACATAATCTAAAACTGAATAGAGCCTTAAGACAATTCTACTGGAACTCTTGGAATAAATGTTTTTTCAGAATTTAACTTTCTACTATTACTAAACCATAGTTATGTCTCTGTGGCTTCATGAAGGATTAGCTTGGCATTTCTGTTTATGATTTAACAAATCAAATTCAAACATTTGTTATCTTTTAATATTTAAACTTCCATTCCTTTATTCATGCATTCATTCCATAAAATTCATTCCATTCTGTTCATGGAGCATCTATTATGTACCTACCATTACTTAATAAATTCCTCCTATTCCACTTGAAAGGCAGCTTATAAGAACCTGGCTGCCCAGATCATGAAAACATTAAAGTAGAAAAGAGTTGTTTCCTATCCTACCTCTTTATTTTCCACCTGCCACTTCTACTTCAACCCACACCCTTCCACATAACCACGGGCAATCCTTTCAAACTCCAGGTATATTTCAAACAAAATTTACCTGTCCTAAATGCTACTCCAGCTAACCTGACAAACACAGGCAATCTCATATGAAAAAGAGCCATTATAAGTTAACCTATTGTCCTGACTGGTGTGGCTCAGTTGGCTGGGCATCATCCTGCAAGGCGAAAGGTCGCCAGCTGGATACCCGGTCAGGGCACATGCCTGTGTTGTGGGTTCCATCCCAGTTATGGCACATTTGAGAAACAAGGGATCAATGTTTCTCTCTCACATGATGTTTCTCTCCCTCTCTTTCTTCCTCCCTTCCCCTCTCTCTAAAAATAAATCTTAAAAAAAAAAAGTTAACTTACTATCCCTCTTGACAAGTAACAACTATTTTTGTTTGTCTGATTTTTTTAAACTAATGTTATTTAGGAACAGAGCTTTAATGAAGAGAACCTAGGCAGCTAAGTGAGAGTTTAGGCTAGAAGAAGGGGCATGGCTCCTGGCCCTGGGTTTTTCCTTAAATAGCTACATGCTATATATGTTTTCAGAAAATAACAATAGCTAACATTTATTAAATACATTACAGGTACTGTTCTGTTTGCTTTAAATGTTATTAAATCATTTTATCCTCAAAATAATACTACAAGGCAAATATTATCATTATCCCCATTTTCATGTACAAAAAACTAAAGGTTAAGGAGGTAAAGTATTTTGTCCAGGGTCACAATTCTTGTAAGCAACAAAACTGGAATTTGAACAAATGGAACTGGCTCCAAAGTCGAAGAATTTAACCACAATATCGTACTGCATGCCCAACCTAACTCACAGAACTGCTGTGACGATTAAATGAGACTACACCAGAGTGCTCTGAAAAGAGCGCTCGACTCCCTGTACGGTTAAGACATTAATCTCTAAGTGACAGAGGCAGTACTGGTTTTCTTCAGACCAGTCTTCCCAGAGCACATCAAATCAAATATATGGGTCAAATAAACCCCAACTCTGACTATGTATCAACCATAATTTACTGTGAATAAATTTAGTCACTTTTAAAATTTATGTTTCACATTATTATTGATGGTTAAGTTCCAGAATATATTCCCTTCAATTTTACCTGATACCAATCATTTGAGATTAGCAAGAGCCCAATTCATCCAAAATTTTATGACAAAATGTTTACTACATCACAAAATGCTATTAATTAAAATGATACAACTAAGCTATTTAAATGAGTACTCTTCGCACAAAAATTAAACACTTGGCCAATTCAAAATTTAAAATGTGGCTTATTGGAAAGCACAGACAAAATATTTCAACTAATGTAGCTACTCTAGATTGTGTATGAATTTCATTTCCAAGTATACATTTTCCTCCAAAATGATAATAACCTTTGTCTGAAAAAGATGATCAAGGAATTATTTTATTCTAACAGCTTAATAACAATATGTAGGCAAGCTTTAATTTTACTTACCTGCCTACAATTTATGAAGTCCTCTATCAGAAAGTCCTATACTCTCAAACAATAGTTTTTAGCAACTATTCAGTATCTTGCTATATATATTACATATATTATCAGTAACATTAATATGTATCTTTCCAGTACAATTATCACCTTATTTTCTCAAGAATGCTATTTCTGGAACAAATACTAAATTGATCAATGCTGTGCGATATTAAAATAATTTATTGTTAATAATCTACTTCTAACAAAAATACAAACATCACGAATGAATCAGATTCTCAACTGCAATAAATTACTGTTCCTTCCCGTATCAATTTACATCTTTCAAAAATCCATGTTTCTCTACTATAATTTAATCATTTCTAATTTCCCTTATGTACAGTGATTTTTTTTTCTTGAACCCAATTCACTCCTGCTATCTTTTGTCTCTAGCTATCTTCCCAACTCCCACAACTTGCTATAACTTTTCAAGTTTACCAACAAATTTCCTCTTGTTTTATGTGTTATTTTTAAACACCCTTTTAAAAGTACTACTTTGTCTATATCTCTGACTTTAATTATGTTAACTTTCAATACATTAAAAGATTAAATATGGGGTTTCATAAATTAAAATTAGACATAATATTGGAAAAATAAGATGTTTTCATAACAAAACCTTTAAATATAAAAGTAGAAAGTTATCTTTCAAATTTTATTTTAGCTGTCTACAAATAAAATATAAAATCAATAATATTAATTATTGCTCTATTATTGCAAGAGAGACCATGTTGTTTAATGGTTTAGACTGAAAGGCATCAGGACCTAACAATATAATTCAGTTTAGTGGTTGTATTTAAAATGCTGAGAATTAATTTCTTTTATAAAACTGTTTTAGTTCTTAATATCTACATAATGTATTAATAACTTCTTAAGCAAATGAAGATTTTCATTATAGGGGAATTCTTTCTTTATTGGGTACTTTCTTGTATGGAAAAAAGAAAAGTAAATACTTTACCTAGTATTTCATACAAAGCTTGCAAAATGACCAAATATTCTTATAAAAACAATTCTAAACTATACTGGCCTTAGGATATTTTTACCATTGCATGCCAAAAAAACATACGTATAGAACAAAAAACATTACATCTTCTGAAAATGTATTAGATAATTTGTCAAATAAAAATACCTAGGGTTAATGTATCCTCCTAGAACAATTCTCTGTCCTTATAATTCTTTTGGACCATTATCCTCACCTGGCCTCTTTATCACATGAATTAAATCAGAAAGACTCTAGGAGCAAAGGGCTGCTTATCATTGATTAGAACAGTCTTAGTTTTCTTGCCATCCCATTTAGTCCAAGGTTATGAGAAAATATTGTAACTCATGTTTCCAAAGTATAAGGTGCCCAGTGGAGTACAACTAAGCAGTTAAAAAATCTTATTAAAAAATGTAATGCATGTTCTGTAAAGAAAGTACATTTGAAACTGGAACAGCAATATGGGTGGTTGGGTTTTGTTAGTTTCTCTTTTTCTGTTTTATTTATTTATTTATATATGTGTGTGTATATATGTATATACAATATATACACACATATTTTCCTTTTAAATTCCTTTTACTAATATTAGTGTAAAAAAAAAGCTATGTTCACAGGATAGTAAAATTTAGCAGATCCTGGAATATTACCTAATTCATTCAAAAAAGAAACAAAGTATACATACTATCCAACAACTGAAAACTCCAAAGTGGGAGTAAACACATCACTCACAAATCAAAGGAATTAAATTTGATTCAAAAAACTTACCCAATTTTTGTCTTCTCTTTTAACTTAGAGCAAGTTCTTGTTTTTTTGCTCTCTTTGTCCTTTGGCTTAGCTTTCATCCTTCGACCTCTCTTTTCCTCTCTTCCTTCAACTGAAGCACTAGGAAAGTTTTCAGGGCTCATGACTCGTGGAATATTGCGCTCCCCACGCTCCTTTGCTTTGGCTATGGCCTCTGATATTATACGATTGGCTTTTTCTTGCTTGCTTTCTGATTCCACTTTTTTTCTCTGCTTCTTCTCAGACATTATCCTCACCTGGGTATTCTGCAACTTAGTATATGTCCCAGAACCATCATTCTTCTTGGAAGATGGAGGCTAGAGAAACCGAGACAGTATTTATACAACATACCAGAGTACATAAAAAACAATTAACATAAACATCTGAAAATTTTTAATTAGGCTTAAAGAAGTAAAATATGACCAAATATATGACTGTTACAAATTTAAAATCAAAACATTTTGCTAGTCTAGAAATTAGTGTAGGTATAAAATAACAAGCTCAAATACTGCTTTTAAAAATGAAGTTTAAAGAAGGATAATATAGATTCACTGATATTTTCATAGCATTCTTGATTAGTTAATTGATTCAAATTTTGCCCTGTAAATACAAATGATTCAAATTTTATCCTGTAAATATCTGGAATTAAAAAAAGGTCTTTTCTTTCTTCTTCACTCCAGAAGTCTGAAAATCATCAATACATTTAAAATAGCAATTTTAATATAGAATGACTACTCCTTATAGTTTATTATGATTTTTAGAATAATAAAGCCTCTGCTTTACAAGAAACTAGAACTAGAACCTGAACTCACTAAAACCATTTTAATGTGCAATCTATGCAGCAACATAGCTAGTTAGTAAACAGACATTCCCAGTTAAAATTAGAGAAAGTTTTAGTTTTTCCGTGAAAGAGTTAAATGTATTTTTTCTTTCTATATCGTAATTATTTTGCTCAAGCAAGTCTGAAAAAAAACCAAGTTTTATAGTTTTCCGTTAAAATTATTAATATTTTAGCAATATCACAGGAAGCAGATCAACAGCATTTTTAAAAGAATATCCTTTTCAAACACGCATTCATCCACATATACTTAGATCACAGTTTTGTTATGTTCTTACCCGTAAACATGCCTCTGAATATAGCAAAGGAAAAAACCACCAGGAATTTCCAAACACATATTCATGCTGATTCCAGTGTGCTTCACTGGATATCTTTTCTATACCTGCCTCATCAAAGGTTTCCGAGCAGTGCTGCAGCACTGGGGAAGGAAGGAGGGTTTAGAATCGCTCACTAAAATGCCACCTTAAGGCCTACAGGCTATAACAAATAACCAAGACTCGAGAAAACAGCAACAAGCTCAAGATGGCGATGCAGTACGACTCCCGCAGCAGCAGCCAGTAATAAGGAAGGTTATTCAATCCCATTAGCCTTTTAGCCCAAAGAACCCCTCCTCCTCCCACTCATTCAGGCTTTCACTTACCCTTCCTCTTGGCCTCTTCACTGAAGACATTTTTGGCGTCAGACAAAGGCTTGCCCTCTGCTTTTTCACCACCCCAGGCAGTGCTCAAGAAAAAAGCATTGAAAGAAGATTCCTAAATGGCCTATTTAGCAAGCTGCAACCAAGAGATGCACAACCCTCCACAAATACACATTGTGATTGATCAACACATTTCTGCCTTGGCAAGTTTATCTCCACTGTTCATCCTATTTAGATATGAAAAAGGCTGTAAACTCCTCATAAAGAGCTGAGTTCCCTCAACAGCTATAAGCAGATAGCCAGATTCCAACAAAGCAGAGAAAGAAATGAATGCACAAAGCATCAAAATGCATCAGCATGAATATTAGAGATGTCGTTAAAAATACTGACTCCTTCTGCGGAAGTAGGCCAGCAGATGGTGCTACCAGTTATTATTCCATTAGACTCTGCAATTTAACCCCCAATGGACTGTTCTTCCCTCCATGTAGCACGCGTTAACCCTCACTCTGCCATTTCCTGCAGCCAAATGTTTAAAAATATACATTAAAAACCTAACTTTTAAAAATCACCTGAAAACTAAAATGGTGGTAAAATGGCTTTATAGAGCTATTAGTATTAAAAAACCAAATCCAACTCAATTTTTACTAGAGAACACTTTTCTCTATGACACTCTAAAATATTCAAAATATAAAAATAGCTGAAGGTGAGCAAAGGGTTAAAGAGCAGGTCATGCAAATGAACACAAAACAAGTGACTTCTCTTTAAGAAATTAGATAAGGTCTCTTAATGATTCTTCTAACCATAAGCTAACAATGTTAATTTTAAAATAGAGAAATTAAACTATTTTCATTTAAATTCTGAAAGAATTTTTAAATGAATACATGAGAGCTGCTATAAGGAATTACTATCTATGCTTAAAATTTTCCTTAAACTTGACTACATTAATTAATTTTACTAAAATACAAATCTCATAAAATCTTTCTGACCTTTCTCCTCACATTCTTATTTTAATTGAACTACTGAATTTTTCAGATAAAATTTTAGTTTTAGTTCCTTGCTAAAAATAAATAAGTAGCAAGTCCACAGCTTTTTCTTCCATAAAAATGAGATTAACTTAGTAAGCAGTGCCCTTAAATTGCCAAAACATAATTTTCATTGCTTCATAATTTAAGTTTACCTCTTTTATTAATACTATTTTTTCATTTGGCCTTGGCAAGTCATCTGATACCTCTTATCAAAGAATCCTTTAAATATTTCTTTCTTTTTAGGCATCAAAGATCCAAAAACAGAGTAACATGCCCTGGCTGGTGGTCTCAGTGGGTTGGAGCTTTGTCTGGTACACCTAAGTTGCCTAAGGGCACATGCCTAGGTTTCGGGTTTGATCCCCATCTGGGGCTTGTGCAGGAGGCCACCAATTAATGTTTCTGTCTCACATCAATGTTTCTGTTTTTCTGTGTGTGTCTCTCTCTCTCTCTTCCCCTCTCTCTAAAAAAATCAATGAACACATCCTCAAATGAGGAAAAAAAATAGGCAGAGAGCCTCATTATGGAAAGCATGCTCTTAAACATTATATCATATTTGGTTCAAGCACCATAATTTACAAGGATTAATTTGAACAAAAAAGAAAGTAACTGACTTTCTCAAAATTGCAGAGATACTAGCAATAAAGCTCGGATGAAATTTATGAATCTTCCCTTTCCAAGATGTAGAAATCAACTAGATATGGAGGGGTATGGCTGAAGAAAAGGAAGAGTCAATATTTGGTTTCTAGAATAAGTATCAGCATAGAAGGCAAAAGAAATAGGAAATCTAGTTGACAAAGGGTGCGTATGTGTGCACGACAAGTTTAATTCTTTTCACTCTGAGTTTGAAATGGAGAGCTCTAGTAACTGGGAATTTGGGACTGGAACCTCAGAGAGGTCAGGGCAGGAATATAAGACATGGATTTTTGTGCTGTTCTCATTCATAACCTTTAAGTCATGGACACTATCCACAGAATGTAGGACGATTTCTGAAATATCTCACTTCTGTAAGGCTTTCCAATAGATTCTATCAGTTGACTCAAAATCCTAATTATTTAACATTAAATCTTAACAACAGACAATAATCTACGATCAAATATTTCTTCCACTAAAACACAATATTTTAAAACTATGTTTCCACAGAACATCAACAATGAGGAGTTAAGTAACTAGACATTTTAAATGTAGATCATTTCCCAATTCATACATACATATGACATAGAAAAAGGTTTTTTCAATGTTAATTTCTTTCTCTTTTCCCCCCTATATAAGCACTCCTCAAATTCTGTCAAAGCTTCTCAGTTGTGTTTAGTTTTGTTTTCCTCCTCTCAGGCACAACAGTCCGGCTGAATTTCCCACTTGTTATGATTACGTCGTAGTTATGTAGTGAAATACTCTCCCTTATCCATAGAAAATATATATGAATGTCTTTGGGGATGATGGACCGTCAGCCTTACACTCTACTCTCCAATTTTTTACAAAGTGAGAGAATTTCTTTTATTTCACTTTTGATTTTTCTGTAAGTTTGTCAGTCTCAAAATATCAGTTTTTTAAAAATGAAAAATAAAGGAAAGGCCTTGGTCCCAAAGAACCTATATGCTAAATAAGAAAAAAATACAAAAGGCGGCAAAAGCACATATTAATATCATGCCCAAAATTTCTAAGAAAAAAATTACAGCAAAATGTAAAGATGGTATCATGTAATGTATTAATTATTTTAATAGCCACCATGAGGAATATATGGAAGACCTGGACATATTTCAATACCGAGGAAACTCAAGGATTTATGGTATGAGTGTCTTGAAACCACAGGTCATGATCTAACAGCAAGACATGACATACATTTAGTGGATCCAGACCAGCATTAAAAAGTGAAACAGTACTTGGCTGGTGTGGCTCAGTGGGTTGAGTGCCAGCCTGCAAACCAAAGCGTCACTGGTTGGATTCCCAGTCAGGGCACAGGCCTGGGATCCCCGGTGCAGGGCACACGCGAGGCCACAGCACATTGATGTTTCTTTCCCTCTCTTCCTCTCTCCCTTCCCGTCTATCTAAAAATAAATTTTTGTTTTGTTTAAAAGACAAACAAGAAAATTAAAAGAAAAGAAAAAGTGAAACAGAACAGAATGAAAAAGGACGGCATCTAGGCCTTATAAATGTTTAACTCTTACAAAATTAGAAAGTTTTCATATTTCCTTTTTCCCTTCATGAGAGAAGGGGGCAAAGAAATTCTGGCAAGAAATTAAAGTTGTTAAAATCAGAATGGGGACTCAATTCTCTTCCTTCTTGGTGAAATAATTTTCCCACACGCTACCCCCACCCACGCACATTAGGGAATCCATCTATTTTAAATACTTTTATAAAAATACTTAAAATTATTGAATCACCAGTGTGTGGACTTAAGTGGAAATTATAAACTTCCAAAACAAAGGGGAGAATGATCACAACCACTACAGAGACTAGGTGCCTGTATTGGGGGAAAAAAATACACAATATTAAGGAATAAAAGGTCTCAAATAACAAAACAGATATAATTCCTTAGTAAGAATAAAACATGGAACAAGGAATTTTCAACAACATAGATTAAACTGCATTGTAGCTAAACAATCTTCCAACCTTTCTCAGGAGACAGGACTCATGGGCTTCAATTCAGGCCTGGGACCGAGTAGATGGAGGTTCCATTGGAAGAGAATAGAAAACAGAATAGAAACGGCATGCCTTGAGCACACAATGTGGAGGAAGTAACAGAAAGAACCACTAGTGAAACCCCAAAACACCAAGTTTCAGGAGCTAGCAGATGAAGACGAGATAATGATGGAAAACAAAAAGAAACTACCAGAATGTATAAGATGAGTATCAAGAAAGAATGGTAAAAGGAAAGGGTTAAACTCTGCAATCAAAAGCAAAGTATCTCATTGTAATTTGATATTAGAAAGCTAACTTATAAGGCATTTTAGTTCCTTTAAATTGTTTATAGTAAGCCAGTGGGCTAGTTTTTAATCTCCTCAAGAAGAATCATAATAATTACCTACTTAAAAATTCTTATTAAACCAACCTTCCAAAAATAATAAATTTGTACTTAATTTCAGGATTGTATGAAGCATTAGTGTGGTGATTTCTTTTGGTTTTTATTTATTGCACATAATTTTTTTCCCCACAAGCTACCAACAAAGACTTGCTTTTAAAGAAAAAAAGGGGCAAAAATTGATCCAAGAGCATATTATAATCTGCCAGTCTTCTGAGCTTCACCCTTAGATTTGCTTTCACAGTCTTCGATGAAAATGAAACGATTATTTTACTTCACTTTCTTCACATCTGTAAACTCCCATGCTCACAATAAAAGGCTTACTTTCACCTTGTGACGGGTGCAGGACTCAGGTTTCTACTTGTAGATAACTAGGACCTTAATTTTTTTAGTGTCATAAATCTTGAATTTTACATTAAAAATGTATTACTATGAAAAGTATTGCCTTTATCTTAATCACCCACAGAGCAGTTCAGGCAAATAATAGACATTCATAAAGGTTCTATATTTTTAAAAATAAAAATTTATTATATGACGTACAGGAAACAGAGAAAAGGACTTGTTGGAAGATACCATGGGAATGTAATCCACAACATCCAGAACGTGGGAAACTCTACAAATGACTTAGTTTCTTTAGCAAAAAAATTTTAAGAAACAAAACAAAGAAGGGGAACTACAGATTTAAAGAGACTTAAGACTAAAGACTAAATGTCTTAAGTGACTTAAGAGAAAATGGGAGAAAAAAGAGGAACACTTAAAACACCAATCAATTTGTAATATCTGGCCCTTCTTTTGATATTGACCTGAACAAATTAACTGTAAAAATACATTTATTAAACTACTAAGGAAGTTTTAATTTTGACTGGATATTTGATTATGAAGGAATTATTGTTATTTTTAGGTGACAAACTAATTTTGCAATTGTTTAAATACAACGTTATTGTGTATTAGATACATAAAGTGAAATATTTACAGAGGAAGTGATGCTTAGCATGACAAGAAAACTAGATGCACACTGGAAGAATGACAACCAATAAAGACTGAAAGGCAATGGGTTAGATTATCAAGTGTCATAAGTCATGCTAAGATATCTGGACTTCACACTGAAGGAATTAGGGAATCAATAAATGATTACATATAGAGAAGTAACAGGATCAGATTTTTAGATTTAAGGTTGCTAAGTGATTTCAAGAAACATATCTGAATACATAATGACAAATTATTTATAAAAAGGCCATACATGATATAAAAATATGAAATATTTAACTGTCTATTTTATATTGGTTTGTGTGGCTTTTTCAATGCTCTATTGTTCAAAAGTTCATCTTTTGAGTCCAAGCAAAAGTATATTTTTAAAATCACAAAACCTGGAGTGGGGTGGAGGGATGGGGAGAAAAGGCATACAACTGTAATTGAGTAACAATAAAAATTTTTAAAAAAATCACAAAACCTAACCCAAGTTCACTACTGACTGACAACACTAAATACACTGAATTCATCAGTCCCTAAATTACCCATGGCACTAAAAGCTATTCGCAACATAATGATGGTGTGATTAAGGAAATGGGCTTTGGAGTCAGCCAGCCCTGGTTCTAATCCCAGCTTGTCATTTACTTGGGTTTCACCTTTGCTGAACAAAGGATGATGCACGTTCCAGGTGGGACCAAGTGAGCCTGAGAGAGATCTGACGGTACTACTCTAAATGGTGCGCAATTTGAAACTTACGGACTATGGGCCGGACTCTGCCATGTATAATGCGCACCCATGTTTTGGGCCCAAACTTTCGGGGAAAAAATCTTTCATTTTAATTTGTTAATGCAATTATTTATTTCTTTATATTTAGAAACAAAACAAATGATCATATGCCAGGGTTTTTCATATGGATATCATTATTACTTCCTAGAGTTACACTTCTAACTCATAAGAACAAAAGAATTATAAATATTTATATAGGTATGGAATTAGTGCTACCCATGTATAATGCATACCCTCATTTTTCCCTCAAATATTTGGGCAAAAATGCTTATACATGGCAAAACACAGACCTTATTTCTGGAGTTTCCTATTTAATGTTTTTGGACCAAGGTTGACTGCAGGTAACTGAAACTGTAGAAAGTGAAACTACGGATAAAGAGGAGCTACCATATGAAACAGATTTTAGATGACACGTGGAATTATTATCTTGGGTGTAATAGTGGTTAAAAGAATCTCCTCACTCTTATGAGATCTATGATGAAGCATTTAGAGGTAAGTTCTCATGATGACCGCAATTTGCCTCCAAATCATATAGCCAGAAACAACAAAACCTATGTATTCATCTATAAATAAAAATAAAGCAAATATGGTAAAAGGTTAACAACTATTGAAGTAAAAGGACATTTATTTACTATTATTTTATTTATTCCATTTTATATACTTCTGCAGATACTGAATATTTTTCATTAAAAACACCGAGAAAAAATAGCTTGTCCTGATCAACTGCCATAGTAACTAACAACTCATTGACTGCAACACACACTACACACTAGCAGGACATTTCACTTTCAAGTCTGGAATCCCAAGAACATAGCTTTATTTTCAAGACTACTTTAAACTACACAGTCATCCACAAACTCCTAAAGTATTTCATAAATCAACAATATCTGAATTGGTAGAAACAGAATCTAATTGATTATATATTGGTAATGATTTCCATAGACAGAAAAATCATTCTTCTCATCACTGACAGGCTACCTACTCCCCTCGCTAAATTACCAGCTCTCACCAACTAACTTCACACATCTGTGCCACTGCTTAAGAAGAAAGCAGCTTCCTTTAGATCAAGCAAGAGGGATCCCTTCTTGGGCTGCACAATGTAGAGGGTCTGGTTCCTTTGCCACGCCACTCCCCAGTGATAAAAGGCTGTGCTATCCCTCCCTTCTTCTAGCACATACTCCAGGTACACAAGAGCTCTCTACCTAAAACTGGCTTACTTTCACTTGCAGAGGCGGTCAGGGTCTATTCCCTAGGTTTTTTTCTCTCAAGGAAGTCCATGTTTGGCAAGGAACACATATTGCCCATATGTGCACGCTTCGCCCAGAGAGATGGGGAGGAAAAGGTGAAGCTTCGGTATGTAGGCTGAGTAGTTCAGATGCATTCATGAGACCCCTGGAGGTGCAAGATGGAACCGGGGTTGAAATAGAATGCAGAATGGCCCACTTCTGCCATACCCTGGATGCAGAATTCCAGAAAGTCTAAGAATTCTAAATTCAAGCCAGTGCTTCTCTTTGTCAAGGAAGAAGGATAGAACATATTTAAGAGTTTACTGACTTCATATATTGTACATTTAAATACTTTGACATACAGTATAAGAGCTCCTGTGTGTAGTCTTTTCCTAGGACTCACAAATGTTAGGGCAAGCCTGCTTAAAAATGAGTTAAGAACAGTTATATAAGAAAATTAAGCCCTTGCTGATGTGGCTCAGTGGATTGAGTGCCGGCCTGTGAACCAAAGGGTTGCAGGTTCAATTCCCAGTCAGGGCACATGCCTGGGTTACCGGCCAGGTACCCAGGATGGGGCATGTGAGAGGCAAACACACATTGATGTTTCTCTCCCTCTCTTTCTCCCTCCTTTCCCCTCTCTCTAAAAATAAATATTTTTAAAAAGATTTTAAAAAAAGAAAAGAATTTTAAAATGAAATAAGATTAGGTAATCTCTTTTAGAGTATGTCACTAAAAAGCGACGTAGACTTTATATCTGGGCCTTTACAACTGTTAACTTTTCAAAACTTGATTAACGATTCAAGCTCCTTCTAGTTCTAAAACTTTAAAAACAAAACTGTAGAGTAAAAACTTATTATTAAACAAGACTGACTACAATTTATAAAGCACTCTTAAATTCACTGCTCATCATATTTATTAATCAGCAGTGCCAGCAATATAGATATACACATATTACAGATGAGAAAACTGCCTAAGGCGAAGGTAACTTGCCTGAGCCTACTATGATAGTAGATGACAGGGTCAGGACTTGAAGCCCGTTCTCCTGACTCCAAATCCGAGACTTACATCTGAAAGCTGACTTCCAAAAGATTTATTCTGTCCAACACTGGAACTGAGAAACAAATGACTAATGCCAGAAACAAAGATGAAAACCACCTAATTCCTCTCCTTCATAAACAGCTCATTTGTCTGATGACAGAAACTCATGATTTCAACTTTTGAGTCATTATGTCTCAATTCAGTAAGTGATACAACCGCATGAATAACATTAAGAAAGTGCTGAAAGCACATGATATAGTGTAACAAAGTCAACAGCATTTTTACAAAATGAAATATAATTAACACTTTTGAAATCAGATTATCTGATTTTTTTAAAAAATGTACTGATTCCTGCAATATTCCAGTATCTGAGATGACATAGATTTAACTTGAAATTATAAAATTATTTTATAATCAATATTATGTAATTATTAAAACAATTAAGTAAAAATATTGGATTATATAACAAAATCATGACTTTTTTTTATCTTTTCTCAATACCTTTTCTCAAATCTGTATTCAAGTCTTAGGTCTGTGACTTATAAGCTATTGTACCTTGAGTCCAGTGTTTTCATTTAGAAATTAAGATGCCGCCAGTAACATCGTAAAATTATTGTGAGGATAAAATGTGATAACACATAAAAAGTACCGAGCACAATGCCTGGAATAGGGCTGGGAATTACTAAGTAACTGTGGAATAAATGAAAATTTTGTTGTTTTTTTCAAAAATTGTTGAGTTTATTTAAATCATTTAAGTATACTCATACATTATTGAAAAATCTGAAATCATAAGTTTCAAATAGCCCAACTTGAATAATTTTACACTAAACCACTAAATAATTCTTAGAATGAGAAGCAGAGAGAGGAGACTGAGCAGAAATTATTTTTCTGCTAAAAGATAAGACACTCAAACATGTTTTTTATAATGTGAGGTGAAAAAATCATAAAATAGGTCTTTATTAATTAATTCTTTAGTTAAATATCTTCTAATTGGACTCATGGCTTGTAATAGGCAGAATAACAGCCCCAGACATATCCACCTCCTAATCCCCCAAATCTGTGAGTGTTAAATTACATGGCAAAGGGAATTCAGATTGCAGATGGAAATAAGGTTGTTAATCAGCTGGCGTTAAAATAGGGGGAGAGCATCCTAGATTGTCCTTGGGTGTGATGTAATCTCAAGGGTCCTTGTAAGTGGGAGGGGGAAAGGCAGAGTAGAGTCAAGCAATGAGACGGACTCCACATCAACCATCACTGGAGGTGAAGTTGGGAGAGAGGCAGAGCAGAGTCACACAATGAGAGACAGAGATCAGCTACTGCTGGAGGTGAAGTTTCAAGGGACCAAAAGCCACACAATGTGGGCGGCCTCCATAAACTGGCAAAAGCAAGAAAAGGAATTCTCTCCTGGACCTGCCAGAAAGGAATACAGCCCTGCCAAAACCCTGATGTTGGCCCAGCGAAATCCATTTCAGATCTCTGACTTCCAAGACTATAAGATAATAAAACTGTGTTCTTTGAAAACACAGAATTTGTGATAAATTGTTACAACAGGAATAAGTAACCGATACATGACTATAGGTCACTTCCATTTTCAACATTCTCATACCCTAAGCAGCGATTTTCAACCTTTTTCATCTCATGGCACATAAAAACTAATTACAAAAATTCTGGGGCACACCAAAATATATATTTTTTCCCAATGTGACTAAAAAATAGGTTTAATTTTGACTCATTCACTCCAGACAGCTATTGTTGTGTTGGCTGTTGTCTTTCTCATTTGACAATGTAAGGGAAAAGAGGTCAGTGCCCCGACTACACAGTCGGGTGCTGCGTGCTGTAAACACTCCTGCAGAGCACGCGCGTTTGGAAACAGCTGCTCTAAGGCAACAGAGAGCAGTGAGGGCCCCGAGTCCTACTGCTCGTACCTGAGTCCTTGCTCTGACATTTACTAGTTGTATAACCCTGAGCAAGCTATTTAACCATCTTATCCTTCAGAGTCCTTATCTGTGAAAAGAATAGATAGTAAGATCCATCTCAGAGTTGTTCTGAAGATTAAATGAGGAAATATATGTAAAGCCATAAACAAGAGTACAACTGCTGAATATTTATAGGCTATTTGTACTTTTATTATTATTCATAATTGTACAAACCTTCAAAGGAAAGTTTCGACATTTACCTTGATTTTTTAAGAATCTGTCTAATCATGGGTACACACAATTTATCTGCAGAGAATGTTGTTCACCATAGTACCCCAAAATAATAAACTGGTGAAATAATTTATGGTATTCTGCATTAAAAACTACTATGCGGTCATCAACATGGTGTTATAACTCTTCCAAATAAGGCCAAGATAGATTAATAGGAACTAGATTTACCCTCATTCTTGAAACGACTGAAAAATCAGACAAAACAGTTTTTAGACATTGGACTTCAGGCAACCCATGACAGTGATCCTGAAAGAAAGGAAACAAATGAGCAAGGCTGACAAGGGGAGTGTTTCTAAGCTGCAAAACAGGGAGAACAGGAACCCAAGTGGAAATCTCACAGCACCCCTGAGTCGAAGAGACACAGCTGGAAATCCAGGGAACCCAAGGAAGCTACTTTGCAGGGAAAGGTCTAGAAAGGAGGGAGCTTCACAGGAAAGACCTTTAGAGATCTTCAGAAGGTCCCCTCTGGAGGCTTTAGATAAGTAACTGATCAACACTACCACTTTGTAAAGAAATTACCCAAGGCCCAGAAAAAAACCACCTAAAAGCGGCCAAGATCTCCCTAGGGCCAGGAATAGTTCGTTCCTTTCCATCTTCTTGTATTTCACAAGGCACTGGACAGAGAACTCACATGGCTATTGTGTCAGTACTGAGCGAAAATGAGCCCTAGACTATAGACTGCTCTAGCCCAGCCTAACAAAGCTTAAAAACAGATCTTATAAAAGATAAACCCATTTCCAAGTAACTGAACTGTGTTCCAAAACAAAACTAAAGAATATTTATAAGAATATAAAATTTTTCATCACTCAACAAGGTAAAATTCACAATGTCTGCCATTCATTCAAAAATTTTCTAGCATGCAAAAAAATCAGAAAAGTATCGACCTACATTGAGGGGGGGAAATCAATCAATAAAATCGGTCTCAGAAATGACCCAGACAACAGATTTAGTTTGTAATAAATTTAAGTAGATTAGAAGCTCAGAAGAAAAGGCCCTCTTTCTTGGCTCTGCCATTTACAAAAGCAATTGAATCTTAGTTGTATATTATATGTACAAATATAATATGTACATGAAGAATCAAAGAGTTACAGACTACCAAAACATTATGAAACAAAGAACTAATCCAGAAACTGAGAACACCTTCTTTAAATAGATGGGTCAAGGAAATTAATTTTTTGTTTGTAAATCACTCATTCAAAATTACTAAACTGGAGGGCAAAGTGAAAGTGCTGGAAACCACTGTGAATTGAAATTGAATCGGAAATGCAAAGAGAACAGCACTGAAATTCTAATAGAGACCAATGGGGAAGTAGAACAATTTTCAATCTGAGTTCTTCAAAGGCTAAGGATATCATTTTACTCATTTTGCAACCTCAGTGCCCAGCATAATCTCTTACACCTGATTGACATTTAGTATACTGAACAAATAAAAGCAGTAAAATGGAACATTTCCAAAACAGATGTTACATAAAATTCAATCATTCACATATACACAGTTTAAACTTAAATTTGACAGACATAATAATTGTTTCTTTTTGAACCCTAAAGATATAGTTAAAACCTTAAGATATTGAAAGCTATACATGCAAAAAAAAAAGTTTGAAAAAGTATTTCTCAATTTGGAGACAACCAGTTAGTTATAACTGTATTTTACTACAGAGCACATTAAATGTGTCTGACCATAGTGTGGTATTACTCTTACTTCTGATCACCCTTAAACACTACTGTAGGATTTAAACTACAAAAGGAATCTGCCAACTAGTTATATGATGGCAAGTAGGTCATGACCTCTCTAACACTGTTTCTGCTTTTTATATATGAGGACAGAGTAAAATCTTGTCCAGCTCTTAAACTCTGTGATTTCATTATATGGCCAAAGTAAATTTGTACTGTTTCCAGATATACAAACATATATTCATGTAGGAAAAACCTTGCTTAAAAGAGTGTTCTTGCATAATTTGTAAGTGTTACTTGCATAATAAATGTGCAAGGTATTATTTGCATAGTTGACTACAGCAAATTATCAGATTTTATTAAACTGAAAACTGCAGTCCAAGTCTCCTATGTGCTTACTATATTTTTCCATATATTACCCATACCTGAGTGTATTAAAATCGTTTCAGTCCAATTACCCAAAGAAAGCTGATCAACCATACAAGTATTCCAAAGCAACTTTATATTCATGTTACCTTTATAGGAATAAAGTTTGATGGGTCAGTAGCCCCTAATACATTATTTTCAATTTCAGAAATTATAATGATAAGTAAATGACTGAGGGTTCCCAAGAGGCTGGGAGTACACTTCATCAATCAGAGACAACAGAATTTTGTTAAACCTGCTTTGAAGTTCGGCTTGAATGTCATGCTCTTCACATATTGTACTAATCCACAAATTTCTCACCAATTGATGCCCCTTCCCCACCCCTGGAACGCACTTCCTGTCCACTTCTCACTTTTAAGTGCGCATGTTGCAGGTCCATAGCCTTAAAGCTACTGTGAACAACCAGAGTTTCTGTTACTCTGGCTCTTGGCAGGCAGTGCAGAGCTCAACTCTTCTACAATACAGTAGTACATGATTTCATAAAGACCATTAGAACCAGTTAATGTTGCACAAATTTCCCAGTTCAGATAGAACATTTTAATCTAGAAGATTTGACAGAAATGTCAAACCCCAAAACTAGTCCTCTTTAACTGAAAAAGAAAAAGCATCTAAAAGGTTAATTCCTGCACAGAATTTCTATCTTGTGTTTTGGCTTAGACAACTAAGAATTCCGAAACTTCTTAAAAACAGTTATGCCCATCCCAAAATTCTATTTCCTGGGTTTTTGTTTTGAATTTTTCAAATCTATTTCCTGCTTGGATTGCTATTTCAGCTATCCCACATATTTTTCACGGCTATAGAATTTGTACATTTAACTTACAAACATTGAGATTGCAGTGCACCATGATATTTCCACTTCACAAACAACAACAAAAAAGAAGAATTTGGGGCTGAGGGTCACATTGAGCTGCGAGTGGCTTCAGGGGTACCTGTAGGAGTCAGCAGCATGGCAGAAGACATCAGGACCAAAATCAAGAGCTACCAGACTGCACCTTTTGATAGCCGCTTCCCCAACCAGAACCAGACCAGGAACTGTTGGCAGAGCTACCTGGACTTCCCCCACTGTGAAAGGCAGTGACTGCTGAAGGGGGTGATGTCTCCACGTGCAAACAGTCCCAGCGTGTGCACAAGTCCCTTTGCCCCATATCCTGGGTGTTGGCCTGGGATGACCGCTGGGCAGAGGCATGTTTCCTGGGAAGATCTGAACTGGCTGCACCCCACCTGTCCTCTGTCTTCCATCCCTCTCCTAGGGAGGTGAAGGGGCACCTGGGTACATCCTGCCCTAGGATCCTAAATCATGGCTAAACTAATAATAAATACTTGTTGGAAAAGTGAAAAAAATGAAAAATTCTGCAATACAAAATAGCAGAAAGTATTTTAATAAGAGACCAATGAAAAGTTGATAGTATTAGTCTCTCGAAATTCCTTTGCTTTAAAAATTAGAGATAAAAATAATCTAATATTTTCTCTATTATGTTTTTTAACTACTTACATTTAGAAACACTTGTATCGTCTCACCTTTTTTCTTTTCTCTTTTTTAAGTGCTAAAACTCTAGAGTCAATTATATAAGAAATGTTCTCAGCAATATTCACTATTATTATGATTGACAACTGATTTCAGGGTACTCTAAGACATCTGAAATTCTTATATCCACAACTATCCCACCTCCATTGGGAAATAAGAAATAGGAAGGTTTAGAAATATTCTTTACATGTCCAAAATTCTAACTGAAATTTTCTCAAAGTCTAAATAGAGTGCCTTCCATGAATTTTCAAACAATAGACTAAATAATATAGGAATTGTGTTCTATGAGTACACAAAACAGTTTATTTTTATTAATTACTGTATTTTTTCTATAAAAACAACTGTAAACCTACTTTTGTCCCACCCTGTATATTATTTTGGCTATACCAAATATGTAATTTTTAAATGTTGATAAACCAAAAATGCTGCAGCTTTATTATTTTTAATCTCTTAACTTCTATACATATTTAATAATGTTAGTTTAGACTGAAATGAAATTACTGCAATTAAGAGAGTTTTTAACCTAAAAAAGGTGTTTTCCCCCATAGAACATGGGGAAACACCATAATTATACAAGAACTCATTAATATAACATTTGGACTATATAGCAACCATTACCATCCAAAACATGCCCAAACTGACATAGGCAAAAAACTTACGTGCTCTGCCAAAATGTGTCATACATTGCACACATTAAATCATTTGACTTACACACATTTAGGATATGTAGCCAATAATCCAGTGCATGTGAAACCCATGTGTAATCCACAATCATCATAATCGTAAAATGATCCCCTACCTTCTCTACCAATCCATTTCTCCCCTTCAATGCATAATCAGCAACTCCCAAATGCCACTCTTACTACAAATAATAGGGAACTTGAGAACAGACTTTCAGTAAGTCTGAAAAGTATTCCAAACTGACTGCCCTTTATCAGAAATTTGAATATGTAATAAACTCTGAAACAAAAAGGTGAGATTTAATTAAAGCCTCCTAAATTTATCACTGCAGAATAAGATGACTTGTGAAAGGTTGCTTATAATGGGTCTGAAAAGAATTTCTCTAGGGAGAAAGGCATACAACTGTAATTGAATAACAATAAAAATTTTAAAAAATGTATGTTATGTCAAAAAATAAATAAATAAATAAAAAGAATTTCTCTCAGTTATCACTATCTATGCTAGCATTAGGGACTACTTGAGTTATTTAAAATCATCCTCCATTCATTCCAAATCTATTAAAGGGAGTTTTCTTTTTAAAGCCAGAATATGTTTTAAAAAACATGATGAAAAACAATTTAAATGACAAGGCCATAGAAAAATAAAATTAAGAGAGAAGTCAAGTTAGTATTGGGGTGATGATCATACAACACAGTGTACAGATGATGTGTTGTGGAATTGTGTACCTGAAACCTGTATAATCAGTGTCACCCAATAAATTCAATAAAAATTAAAATTAAAAAAGAAATAAGTTAATAAATTTCAAGTATCTTAACTTCAATTATATGCTATACAAATTGATTAGTCAAATTAGTCAGAAATCTACATAAACAGTGTGAATAGATGACGCTAGACTCCAATCAGTAGTTTTCCCCAGTGTCCAACTGAGATGCTTGATCCTCTTCCAGCAGAGGGAGCAAACTCATACTGTTCTACTCAGGCCACAAAAGAAGGGGAGAGAAAGGGTTTACAAGTGCCTTTTAAGTATCTCAAAATCTATCTAAACATTTTTTAAAATGTAATGAAAATACCATTTGAAATAGAACTAAATTCAACCCAAAGGAAAGGATAAAGATTTTATCTTTTTCAAATACTGCAAGGCTTTGAAATGAGAAAATGGTCCCTAAATATTTAATTTCAAGAACTGTGGTGTATTTCATTGTTCACCAAATCTCACAGGTAACCGAGGTATTGAAGTACTATGAATCTTTAATTTAAAAAGATTTCAGGAAAATGATAAAATATTGTATTAATACAGTTTTATATAAGGATACAAATAATACATTCTCATGACAAAACAGTAGAAAACAAAGGAAAGTGTAATTTCACTACATTAAAACAATCTATTTCCTTTGGTAAGTTTTCATGTGCATACTTTCATGCATTTGAACAAAATACAATTATGAAAATATTTATTAAGTGTTTACTATATACTAAGCAGAGTTCTAAGCAATGCTACATGTTATAACTTACCAAAGTCCTATTAGATCCTATTATTAATCCACATTTAATGATGAAGCAAGTGACATAGAAATTATATAAATGGCTAAAAGTAACACAGCTACTAAGTAACAAGAAGCCAAGATTCTAACCCAAGTAGTGTGGTACCAGAGCCTTCACTCTTCACCACTTCACTGTGATTTTAATTTTGAATTATGCTTTTTCCCTATTATTAACATATTCTCAGTGTTAGTCTTCAACTTTTTTAAAGCCTAATTAAAATCTAATATGGGTATGATAATAGACTATGCTGTTATCGGTTGTCCCTTTAAGGTAAATATCTTTGTGTATATTGCTTTTGCTGTGTTTGGGTTATTATAATAAAGTATTTTGTACTCAAATACACTGCCAAATTGCTTTCTAAGTTCATAAATTTGCCAGCATTCAGCATTTACATTTAAAATATTTTTTCTATTAGGTGAAAATAAGTCCATGCTGTAATTACTACAGGTGCATATTATTCTGTATGTTGTATACTAATTCAATTTCTTCTTTTGTGAATTTCAGCTCATACGCTTTATCTAGTTATCAAATGAGATGTTATAAGTTTGCATATGAGCTTTTTATAGGAATATTAACCCTACGTCCATCATGTATGCAATAAAATGTTCCCAGTCTATTGTTTTCTTTTTTGTTTCTCTCCATGGAAATCTTTAGTAAAAGGCGAAAGATTTATACAATCTGAAGAGAAACCAGAGTATATTGTTTTCATTTTAATTATGGTTAAGTTTTCATTTGTTTTATAATCTGTTAAAGGCAATCATAAATTAAAGTTTCAAGAAGTCTTACAACCTTACAATTTTCTAAACATAGAGTCCATTGCTTTGAGCACATCAATGAATCACTTTCAAATAAGACTGTTTAAGCAATAGAAATCTATGTCAAAACGTGCATATTCATTTAACAGCATTGAGTTTGACCAATTTTGATTATGTCTCATATAAAATTGATTCAGTGAGCCAAAGCCCACCCTACCCCAAATCACCAAAATGAGCTACATACCTGTCGCTGTAAACATAGGCGATTTCTGTCATGTAAATGCTGATGGTTAGAAAGCGATGAATGCCAACTCCGAGCCTGAGCATGAAACTGAGTCTGAGCCATATCAGAAGGCCTTGTTACAAGATGTGAAGTAAAGTGCCGATCAAGGTCATGACCTAAAACATGACTTGAATTATCTTGCCCAAATGTTGACTCATCAAACTGGGGAAGGAGACCCTCTTGAAGGAGATCTTCTGGGTCAAGTCCTGTGAATGGCTCAGTGTGGGTCTCCACTTGATGAAGTAAGTTCTCTTCTAAAGACGAGAAGCCATTAGTTTCCACATGATCATTGAAATGGCCCATTTGCGTTCCTGAGTCAACAGGATCCGGGAAGTTCATGTGCACAGGAGATAATTTTGAATTGCTGTAATTGCCCTGAGCATGTGATGAATGCAACATTTGGAAATTACTTGAATTCAATGATGTATTGGGATTTAGCATATGCTGAGTAGATTCTTGCTTGATTCCCCTATGAGGTGAAAAGGAATTACTTCCAGCAAAATCAGATAAAGTCTGATTCGTGTGATTGGGTGCAAGAACTGCAGAGGACTGAAGACTATTCGGTGATATATGATTACTAGAAAAGGAATAATGTGAAGAAAACTGTTGGGAATTACTGACAGAACATGAAGTCATATTTGGAGAAGGTCCATTAAAATTTCCTTCTTGCCGATTGCTACACTTGAGAAAGTGTGCTGAAGGATTTGATGTTTGAGGAAATTGTTGCATCAAAAGAGACTGTTGTGAAGTAGACGCATTAGTAATCTGTGGTGGGTGGTTGACACTGACTCTGTGTGGACCAGAAACATTAACATCCATGAAATTTTTGGACTGGCTAAGAGAATTTTGCCCTGGGTTAAGATTATTTCTGCTTTGTTGTGAACGCAGTGAAGTACACTGTGTGTGTTGTTCATTGGCCTGAAATAAGGCAAAGTCATGGTGTGCCACAAAGCTTTTATTCTGATGCATAGAGTGAGAATGTCCGTGTTGGTGAAAAGGAGACCCATTTTGATTTGTAATGCTAGAAGCTGTGTGATGGCCCCACATTGGACTGCCATCTGCTACATCTGGAAATAAACCATTGGGTTGGTTTTGGGGGTGGATGGGAGAACAATTAAATTGAGAGTGTGGAGATAACACATGTTCTGCTGGGCTACCAAAACACTGATTAACTTGATGAAATTTCATTGAATCAAACTGATTTATCTGTTCATAATCAGTCATTTTCTGATGTGTTGGAGTACCTTGAACATGGTTCAACGAGTCTATGTGCAAAGGTTCAAATTCTGCACCCAAGTTCAATTCATCAACTAGTGAAACAGGTCCTGGTTGTACAAATGCATCATCTGACAAACCCTCTAAAGTCTCACTAAAAAGATTGGCATCATCAAAAAAGTCCATCATTGGATCTGTCATCTTGAAAAATTCAGTAACAATCTGGACTGTTCACTCCAAATGAAGTATATTCAGCTTCTCTGTAGTAGATATTATAGGATCATTTCCATAGGTCATCAACTAATCCGAAACAAGTCTATGTTCATTTCGCTCTAAATAATGACATGTCATGAAGTGTCACAATCCTAGAAAAATAAGAACAAAAGCAAGTGAAGTTTAATAGTGAGTACTCATTAAAGTTCTATAAAGTTTATATATGATTTAAAGAACAAAATTTCAGTGCACAGCACTGTCTGGTAGAATAATTTATTGTAAATAGCTCATTAATATTTTCTACAATGAAAAAAATGCTGGGGCAGGGGACATGACCATATGCATTTAAAAGTAATAACTCACACTACTTTATCTGAAGTTCATATACTACAACAGAATGTAAACTTGAGAACAGTATGTCAGACTCACTCCATACCATGAAATGGCCATCACTACCCAGCAGCTCTAGTATGTATAAAATATAAATGTATTACACTTCAAAGTTATATCTCTTTAGGAAAGCTGACATGAGATCCTCTCAGAGTAGCACTGTAATCTTTTGCTCTAGACCTCTTGAGCAGATAAGTCTATTATTTCACAGGGCATGTAAAAATGGTTCAAGAAAAGCAATTGCATGGGATCATGATAAGCTGACCCAAATGAAATAAAAGTTAGCCATCTAGCCCTGACCAGTGTGGCTCAGTTGGTTGGGCATCATTCCACAAAGCGAAAGGTTGCCAGTTTGATTCCTGGTCGGGGCACATGCCTGGGTTGCAGGTTCAGTCCCCAATGGGGGCATGTGCAAGAGGCAACCAATTGATGTCTCTCTCGCTCACATTGCTGTTTCTCTCCCTCTATTGCCCTGTCTCTAAAAATAAATAAATAATACCCTTTAAAAAAGTTAGCAATCTAATAAACTGGCAAACAAGACAAACATGTGGTGTATTGGGATGTCCCTACATATCGCTACCATGGTCCTCTTGCTCACCTACCATGGAAGATCAGCCTTCCTCACAGCCAACTAACTTAGCATCCACAGAGCAAAATCAAACACCTTCCTGTCAGTAGTTATATTCATGACACTGCCCCTAAATACTCCCCTCCCAACTGAATCATTTGGAATGAACATGTGTTTATTATAGTGCAAATAAATGTGTAATGACAATCAAGTGAGGCAAAAACAAACAGAAGCTTGAGTTAAGCAATAAATTAGTCTTATGGTAGTCTCAAGAGAAAAAATAAGTACATTTATACTTACACACATATACACTATGTGTGGGAAGGATCTCATAGGTTACTTGCTAATATAAAATGGTTAGCCAATTTTGTTCCAGGCTTGTATCATTCCAAACATTTTTAATGAAGGTATTTAGGGTTCTGCTCCCCACTGTCTTGCATAGAAGACAACTAAAGACAAATGAAGGTTATTGCTTGTCTACATATTAGTTTACTCAAAAAATAGCAAAGGCCTAATAATCTTTTTCATAACTCCTATTTTTGAGATCTATATTAGGAAATATAAATTTCCTAAACAAAAATGTCCACTCACTATTTAAATAGAGAAATACTTTTGAAAAATTCTGAGAAGTAAAAACCATCAAAATCTATATTAATTTTACCTAGAAATGGATTTATTATCAATCACAATGGTCTCAAAGAGCTTTAACAAATATGATTTTAGAAAATGTGAAATACACAAAAAAAGAAAAGAATTTTTCCAGAGTTTACAATTGTGAGACCAAGCAGATGGAGGTTATTCAGTCTGAACTAAACAAAGTAGTAGCCAAAAAAAATAAGGTAGGTTAAATCACTTCTCTGAAGCATATCTTTTTTTAAAAAAGATTTTATGTATTTACTTTTAGAGAGAGAGGAAGGTAGGGAGAAAGAGAGGGAGAGAAACATCAATGTGTGGTTGCCTCTTGAGGGCCCCCTACTGGGGACCCGGCCCACAACCCAGGCATGTGCCCTGACTGGGAATCCAACTGGAGACTCTTTAGTTAGCAGGCCCGGGCTCAATCCACTGAGCTACACCAGCCAGGGCTGAAGCACATCTTTTATTCCTCTTCAGACTCCAGACTAGAGAACATCTATGTATACCTAAGAATCATTTAGGAAAGCCATGTCTCTGTTTTCATGTAACAATGATTATCAAAAGGAAAATCAAAAGAAATACAATAGAAGTTATCAAATCTAACATGCCAAATATAAGGAACATCAAATAATTGATATAACATGAAGAAAAAATGCTGCCAATTAAACCGTTACATTATACCACTTCAAATTTTTATTTCATAATTAATGAAATACCTTTTTAGAACATCTTTAGATGCAGAAAAAGCAGGACAAAATCTAACACCCTTCCTGATAAAACCACTCAGTAAAAGAATAGAAAGGAACTTTCTCAGCATGATAAGGTCCATGTATGAACAACTAACAGCTAACATCAAACTCAATGGTGAAAGAATGAAAGCTTTTCCCTCAAGATCAGGGACAAGGCACTTTCACTAATTCATTCAATATAGTACTGGAAGATCTAGCCAGAAAAAAGAGGTAAAGCATCCAAATTTGAAAGGAAGAAGTACAACTCTCTCTATTAAAAGATAACAGATCTTTTAGAAAACTACAAATACATACACATAAACTGTTAGAGCTAAAATAAATTCACCAAAACTACAGGATACAAATCTATGTGGAAAAATCAGCTGTATTTCTGTAAGAAAGCAATCAACATTCCAAAAAGGAAATAAAACAACAATTCATTTACAATAGTATTAAAAGAACAACATATTTAGGAATAAATTTAATGAAGGACAAGTAAGGTATGGACACTGATGGCAACAAAACATTGCTGAAAGGAATTACAGTACATCTAAATAAATAAAAGACATTACATCCTGTGTGGATGCATTGGAAAACTTAATACTGTTAAGACAACAATAATATCAAAAGCAATCTACAGATTCAGTACAGTTCTAATCAAAATCCCAATGATATTTTCGTAGAAATGAAAAAGCTCATCATAAAATACACACGCAATCTAAGGGACCAAACCTAACCCTTATAAAACTCTTAGAAGAAAACATAGGGGCCAATCTTTAGGACTGGATTTGGAAATGGTTTCTTACATATAACACCAAAAGCATGGGGACAAGAGAAAAACAAATTAGAATGCATAAAAAATAAAAAGTTGTATATCAAAGACACTATCAAGAGAGTGAAAAGACAATATGGGAAGTGGGAGAAAAACATATGCAAATCATATCTGATAAAGATTTAATATCCAGAATTTATAAAGAACTCCCACAATTCATTAGTATAAAGACAAACAACCCAATTTTAAAATGGACAAAGGACACATTTCTCCAAAGCAGATATAGAAAAGTGATCAATAAACACATGAAATTCAGTATCAGTCATTAGGGAAACACAAACCAAAGTCACAATGAGATGTCCACTTCTTACCTACTAGGGGTGCTATAAAAAATGGAAAATAACAAGTGTTGGAAAGGATATTTAGAAACTGAAACCCTTACACATTGGTGAAGAAACATCAAATGGTACAGCCACTGTGGAAAAGAGTGATGGTTCCTCAAAAAGTTAGACATAGAATTACCATGTAACCCAGCAATTCTATGTCTAGGTATACACTATATACCCCAAAAATTAAAAACAGGGACTCAGGTATTTACACATATATATTCATTCACAATAGCCAAAAGTTTAAAGTAATCCAAGTATCTATCAACAGATGAGTAAACCAAATCTGGTATATACATAAAATGGGTTATCTAACCCTAAAAAGGGGATGCAGTTCTGATGATACACGCTGCAACTTGGGTGAACCTTGAAGAAATTATGCTGAGTACAAGAAGCAGGCACAAAATGAAAAATACTGTATAATTCCTCTTACATGAAATATCTAGAATAGGCAAATTCATAGAGACAAAGAGATTAGAGGTTACTAGGGACTAGGAAGAGAAGGTAGAAAGTTATATAATAAGTAGAGTTTGGGTGATGAAAAAATTTAGAAGCTTTCAAAACAGATAGTGGTGATGGTTGCATAACACTGAATGGAAATACCATTGAATTGTACACGGAACAGTTAAAATGGCAAATTTTGTTACAGCTTACCACACATACACATACACACACACACAACGCCAGGCTTGCTCCTTCCTCAAGGCTTTAGCACTTGCCGAGTACACTCTTCCTTCATTTCATTCAGTCCTTTTCTCAAAAGTAACTTTCTCAGGGAGGCCTTTTCTAAATTCATCAAGTTTTCTCACGTCTTCATTAATATGGACAAGAAGTTCTCTATGCTTACAAGATCACTTCCCACCACTGGCCTTCCTTCATTTGATAAAGTACTATCTTTGAGATTACACTTAAGCTCTAAAGCTCTACCATCTCCAGGAAGCCTGTACACACACACACCCCTCAAACTGTTAAGCAACCATTTTGTATTCCACACCTTGCACACCGTGTTATCATTCTTGGTCTACATATCTGTTCTCCCTACTGAATGTGATGAGTGCAGTGACTGATTCTTATTCATTGTTGTAGCCCTAACATCCACTGGTACACTTTCTGGCACATACTAAATACTCAAATGCTTTCAAAAATTAAAAAATGTCATAATATAAAACAAAAGAAAACCTCTCAATCTTTAATAGTTACTCCAAAAATTAAGATTCCAAAGCATTCTTTTAAGCAATATTTCATTTTTATTACCTGAAGAATGCCCCCACTGACCTGTATACGTTAAAATGTTAATAGTAAATTTTATGCTATATTTTCTCACACACATGCACGCACACACACAGAATGGCTCAGTAATACAACTTAAAGTTTAATTCCGTTATCCTTCAAAGAATCCTGCTTTCATCGGTAAGTCACCCTACAAAGGGCACTACAAGCACAGCAGTTAAAAGTATAGGCTCTGAAAATAGCCAGGGTAAGTCAGAATCCTGGCTTTATCACTTAATAACTATGTAATCTTACATAAATCGCTTAATCATTTTGAAGCCCAGTTTCTTCACCAGTGAAATGAAGATTGTGACAGTACTGATACTATACAAATACGGTAAATAATCTATATCAAGCACTGTGTAAACAGTTTTCAAATTGTGCTTCTTGGATTGCTGGCAAAGGAAGAGAGGGCTTTAGGCCTCCCCATCCCCATTTCCTCCCCAATTAAAGATTCCATCCTGAATATTCTTATTTTACAAATTGAGCTTTCAAATAGTCTTTTTAAAAAACAAAGGATTCCTTGGTTTTAAGAATTGAAAACTACTCATCTAAATAGCAACCATCTAATGCTTTTATTACCATCTCCCTATGCAGATAGCCATTTACTAAGTTCAATTACTTATATATTGCTGGCATTCACACTTAATTTATGTTACTTTGAATCTCACAGATAGGAAAATCTTTAAAACATAGTGTCACCTCTATTCTTGGTAAAAAGTGTTTAAGGCCAATTAATTTTGGGCTGATATTGAAAATAGATTACAAGTTTCCTAGTTGCTACTGAAATCAGGTCAGGTTGTTTAATTGAAAACAGTCCTAAACATGAATTATACACATAACTAAATTAAGTATAAATACATATTCTAAAGCAAAATAAATTTCAATTAATATGAAAAATAGGAAATTGATCTAAATGTGAATGTTTCCAAAGTTTGAAATACACTAAAAACTGAGACCGGCTTGATTATCATCATTTAACCTGAAGAGTTCTTACAGGGTTTAGAAATATTGGGTTGGCCAAAAAGTCTATTTAGTTTTTTCCATAAAATAAAAGACACATTTTTCATTTTCACCAATAACTTTATTGATTTGGATATTTTGAGTATGTAGGCAATCTCCCACATGGTAGAATGTTGGTTGTTCTCAATTAATGTCTCGATTTGCTCGCTATCAGCTTCAGCCGGCCTACCCGACCATGGGGCATGGTCCAGCAAGAATCTCCAGCACGAAACTTCACAAACTACTTCTGACAGGTTCCATCAGTCATAGAGACTTCTCCATATACTGCACAAATCTTTTTTTGCATTTCAGTTGCATTTTTACTTTTCTTGAAGTAATAAAGCATAATATGCCAAAAATGTTATTTATTTTCTTCCATCTTCAATATTAAAATGGCTACACAAAGATTCACCAATTTTGCTAAGTTTTTTTTTAAATGCATGCTGATATGACAGCAGTCACAATACAATCTAACAAAATTGTTTCGAATGAAGTTAAAGACAACTAAATGCTACTAGAGCCATCTTACAGAAAATAAAACAAACAAACTTTTAGACTAATCCAATACATTGGAAGTAGCTAAATTATAGTTAGGTGCTTAATAAATGTAGCTTTCCCTCTCAGATTTACCTATTTTCTGACTTCCTGAGAGCCTGCAGTCAGTCATTAATTTAAACCCTCCCATCACTGCTCAGCTTCCCAGTCAGGTTCTTTTGCTAATAATTTCCAACCTTTCCTCTCACTAAGCCCATCATACAGTATTCACATCACCCTTATAGTTTTACCTCCCAGGCCTCAGTCCAATTCAATTAACATTTTCTGAATGCTTGTAACATTTATTATATGCCTAGTACCTTAATACAAGGTTAATGTTAACCTTGACCTTCAATGTTGTCCTTGCTTTTGTTTAGAAATGTTTAAATTAATTTCCCCGTATTTCTAGGCTATCTCTTTTTAGTTATTCCATTTTCTCTCCTAAGGCCTTCAATCCTAACTTATCCATTGTCACCCAAGGACAATTTCGTCTTAGTCTTCTGAGGTTTTCCACTTGAAATTCCACCAATTATCTTTGCAGAATCCCTGTATCTGTCTTTGCATCCATCCCTTTTTCTTCTAGCTTTTCATAGAAGAGGAGGTATGACTTTTCTCCAAAGATCAATCTTTCACTTTTTAATACCATTCTATCTCCCCGTTGAAAGGACTTAGACCCACACACATTCCATCTCTCTCAATCATCCCTTTGCAATTGCCTGCTTTTCTTCTAACTTTAGGCATCAGCAGACTTCCTCTACCTAAACAAAACTACAAAATCATTTTATTTCTATCCTTCAAATCAATGACAAATATTGAAAGTGATCCACTGCCTCTATTTTCCAAATATTCCTTTGTCTGTTAGCCTCTTGTACTTCAGTTTCTGACCCCATAAAATCACTGCAACCACACTACTGAATATGACTTATGACCTTCTAGACAAATCTAAATGTTCTCTCAATCCGTCTTTGACCACTAAGAAACACTTGCCATCACTAAGCAAAGCAGAAGCTAAACCCAAATACTATCTTGTGTATGAAGCCTCCAATCGTCTATGCATCCCCATCTACATATACTATTTAGTCTTTGAGTGCTTAAAAGGAAAAGGCCAATGACTTACTCATCTTAGGTACCATCTACCACCCTGCTTGGCCCGTATCATCATAAAGCTCTTTAAATGTTTTCCGAACTCAGTTCAATTAACACCTTGCCTTCCAGATATTATCTTCTATGACACTACACTATCTTGGACTTTCTTTCCTACAGCTTTCCTTGATTTTCTTATTTAAAATGGTTTAATAGATACCAGTTTCTATGCATTGATTTCATTCCTATCAAATCAACTTACTTAGCATTTCAAATTCAGTCAAATATTGATGCATCTTCCTCAATATATTTTCTAAAATATGATTTCATATTCAAATACTTGAGAAACCCAATTACATGTGTACCAAAAAACAATTACAGGAGCCCTGGCTGGTGTGGCTCCATGGATTCAGTGGCAGCCTGCGAACCAAAGGGTCACCAGTTCGATTCCCAGTTAGGGCACATGCCTAGGATGTGGGACAGGTCCCCAGTAGGGAGTCCTCAAGAGGCAACCACACATTGATGTTTCTCTCCCTCTCTTTCTCCCTCCATTCCTCTCTCTAAAAAAGTAAATAAATAAAATTAAATTTAAAAAAAACCCAAGGACAGGAATGTTCATATTAGTACTGTTCTTAACAGCTCAAAACTGAAAACATGTCCATCACACCTTAAGAGTTAACAGCAATGAGAATGAATTAGTCCTGAATGGAAAAAACACATATTAGTATCACATATAATATAAAGCAAAAGAGCACATACACAATCCCATTTCCATAAAACAGGAAAACTACTGGATGGTTTTAGGAGGCAGCATACTGCTTACCTCTGGGAAGGCTGAAATGATATAACTGGAAAGGACGATGGGGTGCCAATAATAATAACATGCTATTTCTTGACCTGGGTGGTGGGGATTCAGAGATGTGTTTTCTTTTGTAGTAAGGCAGACAGTTATATTCTTACAGTTTATAATGTTTCTGAATATCCATTATAACTTAAAATTTAAAAAAAAACTAACTGGAATAAAATAAAGT
Organism: Desmodus rotundus; assembly: GCF_022682495.2. NCBI lineage: Eukaryota > Metazoa > Chordata > Mammalia > Chiroptera > Phyllostomidae > Desmodus > Desmodus rotundus. Next base: position 5,640,503 of record NC_071398.1, read on the forward strand.
GTATAACTAAGTAAATATTTATAAATCACCATTTAGAGTATATGTCACTCATAAAAATATGGTAAACAAATACAGACTGGTGTCTGAAAGGACTTAAGTAAACTCTGTATACTACTGATTTCAACACGTTTACCAAACGCAAGTACTAAGAGTAATCATATATTTAGGTATTCACTAAATTATGCAACCTCTGAAATAAAACATTTCCTAATACCACATTTGTTTTAGGTAAAGTTGCCCAGTTCCAGGAATAAAAGAAAAAAAAATGTCTTTTTAAAGACAAACACTGCAAAGATAACATAACTGAAAAATACACATATGGAAATAGACTGAGCCCTGGCTGGTGTGGCTCAGTGGATTGAGCGCCAGATCTCAAAGCAAAGGGTCCCCCCTTGGATTCCCAATCAGGGCACCTGCCTGGGTTTTGGGCCAGGTCCCCAGTAGGGGGCGCATGAGAGGCAACCACACATTGATGTTTCTCTCCCTTTCTTTCTCCCTCCTTTCCCCTCTCTTTAAAAATAAATAAATAAAGTCTTTTTAAAAAGTAGATTAAATTCTAGTCCATTACTCCATAGGGGGAAAAATGATTTTTAATTTTCTCAAACTGTGATCAAGTATAAAATTTTAAAATAAGACAAACTTTATACAAAATATATGGCACCTAATCATTATCCCAACCATTATTTCCTTCTCCTTATAAAAGGAATAAGATATATTAGCAGTTATCTTTCAGATGCATAGCCACTGATTTCCAATAGAATAAAATTTAATATGCTTTATACTGCTGCTGCTTAGTCAGGTAAATTAAACTGAAATGACCACTGGACAAGAAAAATAATCTTTTCTTTTTTCAGATTTCGAACCATGCCCCTTTGTCACAATAACAATGTTTAAAAGTACTGTTTTTTTTTAAAAAGTCTTTTAAGTATAATAAAAAGCCTTAATATTCAGTTAGTTAACCTCAGCTAATAATGCCAAATTGTAACAAACATCTGTATCTGTAGCTAATAGATAAATAATAGCTACTAATGACCTGAGCTATAATTTTCACTCATAAGCATCACAAATCTCATTAAAAATGATAAATTTAATATCAGGCTGCCTACAAGCTAATGACTATAAAAGGTGCTACTTTCCCGAGAACATCAAAGCTGTAAGACTTTTTGTATTCTGCATTACCACCCAAATAATATGTAAACCCATCTACTACTACATTCAAGTTAATTTTTTCTCAAACCTTCATGTCTAATATAATCTATATTAACATTCACAATCTTTCAAAAACTGAAATGCAGTGTAAAAAGGTAACACCATTTCAATCACCAATTCTTCTAACATAAATATGAAACTTGCTTCTTCCTTTCAAAACACACACGATGAGTATGTCACAGAATAGCGTCACACACATAGAATGGTGTTATACTGAGGCACCTATCACTCAGATCAAAGCAGGCCCCACCTTCTGAAGCACTTGTCTGGGGATAGTGTTCAAAACTTGCCTTCTTGCCAAAAATTAGTTCCCATTTTCTTCATCTCAGTAAATCTCATCACCCTCTATATCTCGTTCCTCAAGCCAGGAACCTGAAGGTCATTTTTGACACCTTTCCTTTAACATCCATCCATCATGAAGTTGTCATTCCCCCACCATTCCTATCTCCTCTTTCTCTCTATGTCAAATCAAATTACACTTATATACAAATATCCCTTTCTGTCATCTGTATGTATGCTACCCTAGCATAAGATACAGCATCGTCTCTTACTTCGATTGTAGTAGTACAATGTCTTTGCTTTCACTCTTCCTTTCTCCAAAACAATCTCCAAGTGATACTTTCAAAATATGAATTTAAAGCATATTACTCCTTTTATTTCAAAACCTTCAATGACTGCAATGTCCTTCGTTAGTAAAACCCATGTCTTTAACATGTCGTCCAATGCCCTGTATAGTCCGTTCCCTGGCTACCTCATTTCATCTTCCACGGTTTTCCTCTGTTAGTAAGCTCCTGCCACCCCAATCTTCTTTCATTTCTTCCAATATAACAGGCACTTCTTGCCTTCATACATGTTTTTCTCTCTTCCAGAAAACTTTCCCTGTCCGGCAGCTTCTTCATTATGTCTTGACATAAACAGCACCACCTGACAGAGACCTTTGCTTACCAATCTAAAATCCTGCCCATTTTTCTCTCTCATACCACCCTATTACCTTTCTTTACTGAATTCATCACAAGTTGTAATTTTACATTTGTTTATTTACTTGTTCATTATCAATTTCCATTATTAGACTGTAGATTCTACATAGGCAGGGTTCACTTAAAAATGTTATATTACTTACAATAAATTGATTAATAAATAAAGGAGTTACCTAATAAATCTTTTAATGAATGGATATGAATAACCTGTAGTCCAGGGAACAAATTATAGCTGAAAGTAGCTTCCCCTTCTCTAGGTCTCCGATTGTCGCTTAAGCTGTTTTTTAAGGAAGAGTAAAAAGTGTTCCTACAAACTTTAAGGCAATACAATATAGGGAGTGTCATGAAGTTGTACATGCCAAGTAAGCGAGACAAGTAATAATGCGATGATCTCGTGGGAAGGAGAAATCCTTAAGGGTTACAATGACAGGAGATGATCTTACTTACAAGGTAGAATTTGACCTGAGTATTTCCAGACTGGTAAAATTCAGAGAGGTGGAATACAGGGGAGTGAAGTCCAAATAAGAAAGTAAACAGATACAAAGGTATCATAGGATAGCTATAGAACTGGAATGTGGCAACATGAATTTACAAAATAAATAAGTAAAAAAGCTAAATCTATCAAGGAAGAAATCTATACTGTTAAGGCATGTTAATCATGTTAAGACCACAACAGCTACAAAACATTTAAAAGGTTACAAAAAAAACCATTCCCTCTCCCCAAATGTCCATAAATCTCTCAGGATATCAATCTTTAGTTTTTAAAGTTTTCAAACATTTCTGACAACACACTCCTTAATTATTTTTTCATAATTCATGCTCACTGTAAGCACCCATCTCAAAGTTTTCATTCTTACCTATATTCTTTATTCTCTATGACACCTGATGAAATATCCCCAGTACATGTATTAATTTCAGTCCACTTTATTTTTCCTTTATAGTGTCTAACTTCTCCAGGATTTCATCTTTTCCTTGTATTACATTTACATGAGTGATTAACACATTTAGATAACCTAAAATCTAAAGTGTTGCCACATATCAAAGTTCTTATTTTACAATTGATACAAGCTTCGATAGATTTCCCTACTAAATCTGTAATGCTACATCAGTTCCTGACTCTTAAATGTCTACATTAAACCCTCCCCTTCAGTTGTAACTTTTTTCCATAGCTAAAGTGCCAAGGTCTAGTTCAAGCCCTATAGAAAACACTCAGTTACATTAGATAAGGGGTTTGGGTTTAAAAGTTTCTAGATACTTATAATTTCATTAATCTCATCTTGTCATGGGCTCTTTCCATTGACAACACCATTTTCGATCTTTATCCATACCTGCCACTTGAGATTATTCTTTTAGAAACGATCTTTTCCAGCAAGGCCAACTATGTATCTACATCACTATTTGTTTCAAAACCTCTGCCTTTTCTTACACTTCAATCCAGATACAATTTTTTTTTTTTTTGTATTTCAGAGGGCATATTTAATGGAATACTGAGAATCAATGAATTGCAAAACTGGAGGAAAAAAACTAAGGTTCACAGAGGTTAAGAAATTTGACTACAGCTACAGTGTGGGTGGGAGTGGAGGGCAGGAGAATCTTCCTAGGATGTGCCACCCTGGCATGCACATTATTTAGAAGTAAAAACAAATGTAACAAATTCAGGTAGAGTTTTTTACTTCCCCCTTTCCTTCTTTAAGAGATTTGGATTAAAAAAAAAAAAACCCTCAGGAAGGGAACCTTAGCATAAACCCTCCGCATATTCACTTTAGCACATAGGAATTAAGTATGGGTAGAGGAAAGATCCCTGCAAAATTTGTTCACTGGATTCCCCTCTGTCCCATTGTTTGAGTTGCCTAGAAAGAATGTGTTTGCCACTTTCTGGGCTACCTGTGAATTGCCCATTTCCCCTTTGAAATCCCAGATGCTTCCTGCCCCTTCTGCCTTGTCCAAAATGATCTTTGCCTTACTGTCTTTGGAAATTTTCATGCTTACGTGACTTTCCCATGTGCTAATAGAATTTGATTTTCTTATGTTAATCTGCTGTATGTTGTTTGAACTACTTGACTGGCCACAAGAACTAAAGGGGTAAGGAGAAAGTTTCCCCAACCCCCCAAAAGCACCCTTTCCAAGAAGGCTTTTTTAGCAGGGGCATCCAACCTGTTGGTGTCTCGGGCCACACATTAAATACATTCTCACACATAATCACAAAAAAGCCTCATGTTTTAAGTAAATTTACAATTTTGTGTTGGGCCGCGGGTTGGACACCCCTGCTTTCCCGGTTACACTGGCAGTTTTTTTCCTAATGCTATTTCCTATGTCCTTAGGACATCATCTTCTTCTAGTTAATCAATAACAAGGTTTTTGTTTTTTCCCTGGACAATAGCCACTCTCCTAAAAACTCTTCAAGAATGGCAAAGATACCAGAACCAAATCCGGGAGCAACTTTTTTCCCCAAAGCATCACATGACTATCTTCCATGACCTGTAATTTATAGGAAACTTCCCAAGGACTAAGACCAATACTTTGTAATATACAATAGCAATCTAATGTGAGATGTCAAAGCAAGAGGAGCAGAAACAGAAAAGCCTTGGAAGATGAACAAAGGCTAAGCCTTCTCGGAGCAATGGGTATTTTTCACTTAAAAATGTGCATCCATTATCTATTCTACGCTCTTGCTGCCTGCAGCTGGAAAAAGTCACACTTAACGTCAAGCTCTGTAAACCCAACAGAAAATGGGGAACACCGTGTTCATCCTCCTGCACACGGACACCACCCCGCCCTCCGTGTGCAGTGTGGAATCCCCACGGAAGTTCACCTTGCACACGTGCGTGTGTTTGCACAACTAGAGGTCCTTTTAAAACGTCCTCGTAGAATCGTGCAGAGCTGCGTGGAGTAACATCACACAAGACAAACCCTCTCTTCTGCTCGAGATCACAGCTGGTTAAGCACAAGTGGAGACGTGAAGTCAGAAAAAGGTGATCAGTGGCAGGCAAACCCGAACAACTAAACTGTCGTGGTGCTTTTGTTAACGAAGACGAACTTTATTCAGCGCGGGGGGATTCTGAGGCAGTTACGAGCAGTTCACATACATGAAAGTCACGTCAGTGTCACATCCCGGGCTCAGAGTGTGAGTGTTTGTTTGTTTAAAAGTTCTTGTCTACTTTGTTCTGCAAAGTTTTATTTTTCTGAAAGGAAAAAAAAAAAAAAGGAAAACAAAACCAAAAAAAGGAACCCACAGACGGCACTGAGCTGGCGACGGCGACAGGCCCGCGAGACACCCGGGCTTTCCGGGCCGCGCCGGCTGGGGATGGACGTCCGTCTGCGAGGAGAGCCCTGGAACCACCCACCGCGTCCCACGCCCGCAGCCCGGGGAGCAGCGGAGGGGCCCGGGGGCGAAGGACCGCGGGGCGGCGGCGAGGTCGTGACCCCGGACGCCGGGCCCGGGAAAGCGCCGGGGCGTCCCAGGCTCGGGGGCACCGCGCTCGCCCGGGACGCCCTGTCATGAGTCACGGAGGCGAGAAAGCCGGCGGGCGGGGGAAGAGGCTGCAGGGCGGAGGGAAGCCCGGCTTTCAGGACGGACGCGAGCGGACGGGGAGGCCCCGACCTCACGCGGGGCGGGGAAGGGGAGCCCTGCCCACCCTGTCCTCGCCTCCTCCCAACGCAACAGGCGCGGCGGCGGGTCCGACCTCGGGGCTGCGGGCTGCGGGGCGGGGGCAGCAGCCCGCAGCCATGACAGGCGCGGGGCGGGCCGCGGGCCGGCTGGGCCGCACGTGCGGGCATCGCCCCCTCCCCGGCCTCCCGGCGCGCCCTCCAGTCCCCGGGCGCGGGCCCCTCGGGTCCGCAGGCGCAGCCCGGCCTGCCCCGACCCTCCACCCCCCCAACCCCGGCCGAGCGGCGGCGGCACGTACTCACCGCCGCCCGCCGGCTGTCGGGCTTCGCCATGACTGAGGCGCCCCCGCCGCCCCCCGCCTCGACCGAGACTGACACGCGCGGCTGGCCGGGCGGGGGCGGCCTCCGGCGACCACCCGGCTGACAGAACCCGCCCCCGCCTCTCCCCACCAGTTGAGCAGCGTCCGCTGCCCCGCGGTGCCCCCGGGCTTCCTCCCCTCGCCTGGGGCGGCGGGTGGCAGCGACGGGCGGCGGTGGCACTTACCGGCGGCGAGGCCAGGCCCCCCTGTCAGCGCGGGGCCGGGAGGGAGCGGAGGGAGGAATGGAGGGGCACCGCCTCCCCCGCTCCGCCACGCACCCTCCTGATTGGCCCAGTGCACT